>NC_056729.1:1442701996-1442976996 GCF_019279795.1 Protopterus annectens | reverse complement strand
TGCTTCTGATGAAGTCTGCAGAGGCAGACACAAGTGCTTACATTATGATTTTTTAATCTTTGCACTTAATAAAGATTTGGATTTGCGACAAGCTGTTGCCGTGGAGCTGCTTTACCTTGCCTTCAGATGGGTTGGTTTGTTCCAGAGTTTTCCTAGTGTGCAGTGCATTTAGCATTTTACCTTCACCTAGGATGATGCCTCAATACAAACAGAAAATGATTGACTTCAATAACTGGCTTAGTTTTTGGTGTCATTCCAAGGGGGATACAGTATCTGTCAGCCTGGGATGACATGAGTGATAAACCTCGACGCTTTGCCAGAAATGGTTTTCATCTTTCACCCCTGGGATTTAGACTACCGGCCAACGTTCCTGCCACCCCATAGTGCCTTTTTTAGGCAGTGTCTCAAGGAAAAAATTCCTGACATAAGGACTCCATCTAAGAACAACCTCAAGGTTTTGCTGCTAAATGTTACGAATCTTAATACAAAACTGCATTCACTGGAAGCAGTCCTCACCTTGGAAGACAGACATTTGTGCAGTCGCGGAAACCTGTTTCAAGGCTGGGGAGAGCACCCCAGCCATATCGGGCTATGCCTCCTTCCACAAGTTCACTCCTTCCACAAGTTCAGACCACAAACTGAAGGCGTGACAACTAAAGGAAGTGATGTATCAATATTCATTAAAGATAAATACATCTCCAGATTGGTTTGACAGCAAGATTCCCTGGAGATACTTCAGGTGCAATTAAATGTTGGTAGGACACCTGTTCAGGTCATTGCCAGCTACAGGACCCCCTCCATGAATCAAGACACACATTGCCTATTTGGTTCTACTTGAGTCCATCAAGAAAAGATACATCTGAACACCATGGTTTTAGGCAACTTTAACTACCCATCCATTAACTGGGGGAATTGCTCCGGCAGAAACTCAGCTGCCCGATGGTTCCTCGACTTCATTAACTCCAATGCCCTGGACCAGCTAGTTGACATTCCCACAAGGGGTGCCAACATCCTGGATCTGGTGCTCACCAATATGGCGAGATCTGACCACAAATCAGTCTCATTCAAAGTTACTATCACACCTTACCCCAAACCCTGTAGCACAAACTAAACTAAAAACTTCTCTAAAATGGATTATAACCTCTTACAGGATCGTACAAATAGCTTCACTGCACCTCCTCCCTCAGATGGAACTAGCAACTATGCAAAGTTCTACACAAATGCTCTATACAAACACCTGAATAACTGAACTGACGCAGCCGTACCGGGTAGGACCAAAACAGGCTACTCGAGGAAGAGCAAACCTGTCCGGTGGACAACTACGGATGGCACAGTGGTGCAGCGGTTACATTGTCACCTCACAGCAAAAGGTTCTCTGGTTCGATTCTCTGCTATGGTGCCTTCTGTGCCCTCTGGGTGCTCCGGTTTCCTCTCACGTTACAAAGACATGCATCCGGCGTTTCTCCCAGGGCCTCTGCCAAATACAGGCTTTGTTTCAAAATCAGACTTTCCCAGTAAACAAATGTTAAATAAATAAACTGCCATTAAACAGGCTTTAAAATAAGAGGAAGAAATTGCTGTCTAAGAGTAAGAGGGAGCAAGCTCCAAACTGGAAACACTCCCTCCTCAGCTTAAACAAGTAAATAAAACTCCTTGTGAAGTCCTCCAAAGCTAACTACGAATCCAAATTAGCTTCCTCAACTAAGGAAAACCATAATGCATTCTTTTGTTACATCTGTAACCTAAAAGGAAAGGCTCAGATTTGTGCCAAACTTGTAGTTAATGATACCACATATACTAAGCGTATAGACATTGTTAACCTGTTAGGAGACAGGTTCTGTGAAAACTCCCCCTTCCCCAAAACACTTACCTCAAGATATCCCTATCGCCCGTCCTCTATCCTGTATTTCTAAAGAATAGGTTGTGAATGCCCTCTTTAAGGTCAAAAATACAGCATCCACGGGACCCGATAACATCCCAGGCTGCGTCCTACATTGGCTCAAAGAATTATCAATGCCATTAGGTACTCTTTTCAATCATAGTCTAAAGCACTGGCTTTGTCCCAGCAGAATGGAAACAGACCAGCATTATCCCTTTGCACAAAGGTGGCGCTTCCACTGACCCCAGGAACTACAGACCTATTAACCTGACTAGCGTTATCTGCAAGGCCATGGACAGGATCATCATGGACCTTAACAAAGACACTGGTAACCTCCTAACACTTGACCCTACTCAATTTGGATTTGGCAAATGGAGATCATGCCAGTTAAACCTGGTGGACTTCTTCAAGACAGTCATAAAGGGCCTTGATGAGAAGAAATCTGTGCACACAGCCTACCTAAACTTAGCCAAGCCTTTGATACCATTACCCCTCGGGCATAACTGACAAACTCACCCAGCTAAGTTATCAACCCATATACCATTAAATGGGTCGCTAAATGACTCGCTGATGGATTCCCCTATTTTAACTATATGGGTTTTATCTCCAGCAGCAGACCAGCAACCAGTGGTGTTCCACAGGGATCAGTCCTGAGACCTCTGCTATTTGGAATCCATTCCTCCAAAGTGCAAGCTAAAATTAAGGTCTGTGGTTGACAAAGTTTGCTGATGACTGCAAACTGGGAGCAGTTGTAGAATCTCAAAATGATGTCAACATCCTACACAAACAAATGACTGGTGCCAAAGTCATGGCATTAAACCTAATGCAAAAAAAATGTATTATCCCCCCTTTTGGTAAGAGTGATGCTCCTGCTAACTACCACATCAATAACACTCTAAGTACGGACTCAGTGGTGAGAGCCCTGGACACACAGGTTGACAGCAGCCTTGCCTTTGAACACCATGTCTCCACAATGGTAAGACAGACGTTCTATATTGCTCATCTCATAAGTAAGGGCATTGCCTCAAGAAAAAAATAAGTTACAACCTCCTGTTACTCTACCCTCATCAGGCCAATAACGGAGTACAATGCCCCTTTTGGCATGTACCTTTCCAGGCACCTGAAGCAACTGGAGAGACCACAAAGGTTCCTCATAAGAAAAGTTCAAGGTGTTCAGCATATGTCCTATGACGACCATCTGAAATCATCGTCACTTTAGTCTGTTTCAGACAGACTGCTCAGAGGCGATCTCTGACTTGCATATAAGGTAATCTTTGGCCCTGTTTACTGGAGAAGCTGCATCGTCACAAGTCAAATAGTACACTAGTTACTCGCTAATGGTCTTAACCTGGTATGTGAAATTAATAGAACCTGCAGGAGGGACAGATTTGTCTCCCAGAGGTTACCACACCTTTGGAACAGACTCCTGCTTCACATCAAGTAAAGCACCTCATTGTCCCTTTTCAAACGTAATCTGAATGATTGGTTGGGTAACCAAGTTCACTTCAGGGGTTCCCTCTTGGACAGGAGTGACAGGTGCTGATCATGGAAATAAGTGTAATACTTGGCTAGGCTTGCAAGGGCCCCTCCTACGATCCTATCATGCACTCGCACACAAGTTTTTCTATTTTTTTTTTTAATTTTACTCTCACGGTAATGGGCACACACACTTTTTTTTTTTTTTTTTTTTTTTTTTTTTTAATTTTAACTTTATATTCACTACACAGCAAAAGTGCTGCTTAGTGAACGTCAGATAATGGCAGTCATTAGGTTACTTTCAGTCCAAGCTTAATATGCTGCCATGATGCAGTGTACTTTTTTCAGTGGGCATTATCTGTAGGTTAAAACCCAGTTGGAGAAAGTTCATTCTCCTATCAGGGTGTTGATGTACAGGTCAACCATTCTCTAAAGTTTATTAGCGTGCTTTTTACTGCATTTTTAATGGGAAAAGTGACTTTATACTACGTTTAAAATTTTACTGGCTTGTGCTGCTTCGCTTCCCCAAGAAAAGAAGCACTAATTTCAGCTTGACCATGGAACAAATTATCAGTGCTATGGTCAGTCCTTCTCCCAACCACAAAAAGAAAAAAAAAAAAAAAGTTAACTAAACAACCTTTGCCACCACAGCAGGTTAGCAATTTGCCTCCGCTACAAATGGGTGACTGCTGTGGCTAAAGCTGGTTCCTCAGACCACTCATCTTTTCCCCAGATCCCTTTGGTATTGCCCATACAGCTACTATGGACTGGGGTTTATCCACCTCCTCTAGGGCTGTAGGGATCTCCTCAATGGACCAAGAAGGGACTCTCTTGTCGGTGTTGGGAGAAGCGGAATACCATAATGCTCCCACACATCCAGAAAAATCAAAACACTGCAATTCCAGCTACCTGCTAAAAACATAATGATACCACACCACTTTAACAGGCACCTAAAAATGCATAAATGCTAGACCTAACTTTACAGCAAAAAAACTTACCATAAACGTTAAATAGAAATGCAAAAGGCCGCTTTCACGTCAGCATATCTCATCTATATTGTTACTTAACTGAGATATCCACACCAACCCAGGCTGAACTACAATGCCCACAGTTAACCCCATTATGACATATCTAAGCCATCTCTTCTCCACATCCACAGTAATGTGATGATATGCTGTTACTATACTTAAATCTTAGAAGCATCTGTAACAAAGTACAAGATGTACATGCTTTTATAACCAACACACTAGTCACTATTAAAAATTCACTAATAAGATATATAAATGATGAGGAAATTATCCTACCCTATCAGGCCACAATATCCTCAGAAAGGACAGCATAAATAAAAGAGCAGGCAGTATTGTTATAGTTTACAAAAATACTCTAGACGTAGCCCTACACCCCCGAAAGATCCCAGATTTTTGCTCACAACTTCTCATACCAACACACATCTCATAGCCCTAAGGAAGAAAGAAAGCATGGAGTAACTGACTGAAAACAAACTGGGTACCTATCAAGATTTCAGACACATTAGAAATCTTTCTAAACAAAAGATTAAATCAAGAGATGCAACACTAATACCAACTATTCCAAAACAAATAGAGCAATCCAGAGCACCTCTGATCCTGTCTTTATAAACCATTCTATCACAAACTATGTCCCAGCCCTCATTTATTACATCCCTACACAAGGGAGCCGCATCCACAGAATTCACACACTAAAGACCTGTAGCTATTCTTAACACCATTATCAAAAATCCTAGAAAAAATGTATCTATAAATCATCTTCTTTCTGCTGCTCCCATTAGGGGTCGCCATAGCGGATCATCTGTTTCCATTTCTTCCTGTCCTCTGCATCCTGCTCTGTCACACCAACCACCTGCATGTCCTCTCTCACCACATCCATAAACCTTATCTTAGGCCTTCCTCTTTTCCGGTTACCTGGCAGCTTCATCCTTAGCATCTTTTCCCCAATATACTCTGCATCCCTCCTCAGCACATGTCCAAACCAATGTAATCTTGCCTCTGTGGCTTTGTCTCTAAACCTTCCAACCTGGGCTGACCCTCTAATATATTTATTTCTAATCCTGTCCACCCTCGTCACACCCAGTGCAAATCTTAACATCTTTAACTCTGCCACGTCCAGCTCTGACTCCTGGCTTTTTGCCAATGCCACTGCCTCCAACCCATATTACATAGCTGGTCTCACTACCCTCTTACAGACCTTCCCTTTCACTCTTATTGGTACTAGTGTCACAAATCTCTCCTGACACTTCTCCACCCACTCCATCCTGCCTGTACTCTCTTCTTCACCTCTCTTCCACACTCACCATTACTCTGAACTGTTGATCTCAAGTATTTAAACATCCACATTCGCCACCACTACTCCCTTCATCCTCACCATTCCTCTATCCTTCCTCTCATTCACACGCATTCTGTCTTAGTCCTGCTGACCTTCATTCCTCTTCTCGCTAGAGTGCATCTCCACCTCTCCAGGGTCTCCTCCACCTGTTCCCTACTCTCACTACAGATCACAATGTTATCTGCAAACATCATAATCCACAGGGACTCCTGTCTGATCTCGTCTGTCAACCTGTCCATCGCCATTGCAAAAGGGCTCAGAGCTGATCCTTGATGTAATCCCACCTCCACATTAAGCGCATCCGTCACTCCCACTGCAGACTTGACCTCTGTCACACTACCCTCGTACATATCCTGTACCACTCTTACATACTTCTCTGACACTCCCAACTTCCTCATACAATACCACAACTCCTCTCTAGGCACCCCGTCATATGCTTTCTCCAAGTCCACAAAGACACAATGCAACTCCTTCTGACCTTCTCTGTACTTCTCAATCAACAGTCTCAGAACAAACACTGCATCTGTTGTGCTCTTTCCTGGCATGAAACCATACTGCTGATCACTAATCATCATCTTCCTTCTTAACCTAGCTTCCACTACTCTTTCCCATAACTTCATGCTGTGACTGATTAATTTAATCCCTCTGTAGTTACTACAGTTCTGCACATCACCCTTATTCTTAAAAATTGGTACCAACACACTTTCTCCATTCCTCAGGCACCCTCTCACTTTCCAAGATTTCATTAAACAATCTAGTTAAAATCTCCACTGCCATTTCACCTAAACACCTCCATGCTTCCACAGGTATGTCATCTGGACCAACAGCCTTTCCATTCTTCATAGCTATCCTTACTTCCTCCTTGCTAATCCACTGCCACTTCATGATCCACTATCCGCACATCATCCAACCTTCTCTCCCTCTCATTCTCTTCATTCATCAACCCCTCAAAGTACTCTTTCCATCTGCTCAACAAACTTTCCTCGTTTGTGAGTACATTTCCCTCATTATCCTTTATCACCCTTACCTGCTACACATCTTTACTAGCTCAGTCCCTCTGTTTAGCCAGATTGGTACAGGTCCTTTTCTCCCTCGTTAGTGTCGAACCTTTCGTACAACTCTTCATACGCTTTATCCTTAGTCTTCGCCACCTCTCTCTCTCTCTTTGCCATGTACGTCATCACCTTATACTCCTGTCTACTTTCTTCATCTCTCTGACAATCCCACTTCTTCACCAACCTCTTTCTCTGTATACTCTCCTGTACTTCCTCATTCCACCACCAGGTCTCCTTGTCCTCCTTCCTCTTTCCAGATGTCACACCAAGCACCTTTCTAGCCATCTCCCTTACTAGCTTTGCTGTAGTTACCCAGCTATTCGGTAACTCTTCACTGCCACCCAGTGCCTGTCTTAACTCTTCCCTGAACTCCACCTCACAATTACCCTTTTTCAATTTCCACCATTTGATCCTTGGTGCTGCTCTCACACTCCTCCTCCTCTTCTTGATCACCAGTGTCATCCTACAAACCACCATCCTATGCTGCCTAACTACACTTTCCCCTGCCACCACTTTACAGTCTCCAATCTCCTTCAGACTGGCCCTCCTACATAAGATATAATCCACCTGTGTGCATCTTCCTCCACTCTTGTATGTCACCCTATGCTCCTCCCTCTTGTTAAAATACGTATTCCCCACAGCTATGTCCATCCTATTCGCAAAATCCACTACCATCTGACCTTCTGCATTCCTTTGCTTAACACCATACCTACCCCATCATTTCCTCATCCCCTCTGTTCCCTTCACCAACATGCCCATTGAAATCTGCTCCAATCACCACTCTATCACCCTTGGGTACAGTCATCACCACTTCATCCAACTCACTCCAAAATGTTTCCTTCTCATCCATCGCACACCCAACTTGTGGAGCATATGCATCAACAACATTCATCATTACACCATCAATTTCCAGCTTCATAAACATCACTCTATCCAACACTCTTCACCACCAAAACACTCTTAGCATACTGTTCCTTCAGGATAACCCCTACGCCATTTCTCCTCCCATCCACACCATGATAAAACAATTTGAACCCGCCTCAGATACACTTAGCCTTGCTCCCCTTCCACCTAGTCTCTTGCACACACAATATACCAACTCTCCCTCTCTCCATCATATCAGCAAGCTCTCTCCCTATACCAGTCATACTGCCAACATTAAAAGTTCTGACCCTCACTACCACAGTCCTGGCCTTTGGGCATGCCTTCCCCCCTCTTCATCTCCTTCGGCCAACAGTAGCCCAATTTCCACCAGCACCCTGTTGACCAACATTACTGGCGGCGGTCATCAACCCGGGCCTCGACCAATCTGGTATGTATATTTGTACTGTTGTCCGCATGTATGATTTGGCAAAATTTTACGCCGGATGCCCTTCCTGACGCAACCCTCCCCATTTATCCAGGCTTGGGACAGGCACAAAAAATATATCTATAAATAACTCTGAAAATAGCTCAATGAGAACCACCTCCCCAACACCAAACATTGTGAAACTAAGAGGGGCGATTTTGGTTCCAAGTTTTGAACAAAGACAAACACCATACACCACATGAGAAATTCTGTCCACTTATTACAATCGATTTTTCTTGGCCTATCAAAAGCATTAGACACAGTCCATCACCAAAATCTACTCACAGAACTTTCATTCCTCAACCATGTCATGGTTCCATAGCTATCTCACTAACAGCAGATGGTAAAACGGATCAAAGACTTTTCACTCTTCCCACTTGTTTCCACTGGAGTCCCACAGGACCACTCTTATTGAATGCTACAGATAAATTAAATGCAAACTCCTAGCATGCAACTATAATACAACATGCAGATAACACCACCCTCATCTGCTCTTCCCCAACTCTCTCAAAACTGACCTCAACTAGGAATCTTTTCATGCACTGAAACATTTAATTTTTTTTTTTTTAGCACAGTCAATTTCCTGATGAACAAATAGACATACAAATAAAAGCACATGCCCAAACTAAAGAAATGCAGCAGTGAGTAGATTATCTGAACTAACTGGGACCTAGGGTAGTTCGGATAATTAAACTTGCATTGAACCAGGTAAAAAAAACTTCTAAAATCTTGTTTTTTCTGCATACAAGGAATACACTTTTCAACCAATTCAGCGATTTCCGATGGACAATAAAGAATATTTTTCATACACAAACAGCCTACAAGCGCAAAAAACACACACAAGCGAATATGTATAACGTTTACATATTCAGACTGTATGTTTTTTCCTACCCAAAACCTTTGGAAGGCTGCATTCGGATAAAGTACAGTTTTGTACTTACCATAAATGTAGATGTTAGAGTGTATACCCTGCTGCAGTCATCACACTTGGGTTATCCTCCCGTCAGACGGTCCCGCAGTCGGCCCGAATTCCAAAGTCTTGGTCTGGCATCGGTTGCTGTCGCTTCTTCCCTGACGTCAGTGCGACAGGAGTATACAAGAGGCATCCAATGCCATTTTCTTCAGTTTTTCTTGCCCCAGATGTCAGGTGCCCCCTCAAAAGGTGGTCAGTAGATAGTACCAATAATAAAAGTTTAGCACAAACAAAACATCCCTCCAGCTATAAGCAAATACACCACAAAGGTTGTATCAGATTTTAAGGTATTGAAAGGTTTCAGTTAGGTCAGAGGGGATGGAGGGAGGGTAACCTGGACTGCAGCAGGGTATACACTCGAACATCTACATTTATGGTAGGTACAAAACTGTACTATGTTCATCGTGTTACCCTGCTGCAGTCATCACACTTGGGTTGAATCTCAAAGCTAAGGATGGGAGGTGGAGTTAAACAGGGTTAGAGGAGGCTAGAAGGCCCTGCAAAACTGCAGTGACGAAGCCAGCTCTAGTCTTAGAGTTAAGTGGTAAGTGATGGTGTTTGGTGAAGGTGTGTACTGAACTCCAAGTTGCAGCTTCCAGAATATCCTTGGTTGGCACCCCCCTGAGAAAGGCTGCAGATGTAGCTGCTGCCCTGGTGGAGTGGGGCCTTACGCTAGCAGGAACTGGTTTTCCATGATGGGTGTAGCAAAAACGTATGCAATGTCCTATCCATTTGGAAATGGTCGGTTTTGAGATAGCCTTTCCTTGTGATGCTGTAGCATAGGATACAAAAAGCTGGTCAGATTTTCTGAAAACCTTAGTTTTATCCAAGTAGTAACGTAGTTGCCTGTGAATGTCCAAGGAGTGCAGGAGTCTTTCTCCTTTGTTCTGTGGATTTGGGAAGAAGGTGGGTAAATGGATGGTTTGATTTAGAGCCACACTGGATACTACCTTTGGCATAAAGGAGGGGTTAGTTCGTAGAGAAACTCTGTCTTGATGAAAGGCTCTACTGCCATTAGTGCCTGCAGCTCTGAGACTCTTCTGGCTGAAGTAATTGCTAGCAGCAGGGCAGTCTTCCATGATATAAACTTTAAATCAGCTGAGAAAGCTGGCTCAAAAGGTGGCAGCGTAAGATTTTCCAGAACAAAGTTGAGGTCCCAAGTTGGTGTTGGTGCTCTCCTGGGAGGCCTAATGTTTTTGGCCCCTCTGAGGTACTGCCTTAGAAGTGGATGTGAAAATAAGGGAGGATCCGTGTTGCAGTGAGCTGAAATAGCGGAGGCGTGGATTTTAATAGATGAAAAAGAAAGCCCTTTGTGTAACATCTCAGTTAAATATTGTAGAATCTGAGATATGTCCAGCTCAAGGGTATTTTGGCCTTTAGCTTGGTTCCAGGCGCAAAATCTTTTCCATTTGTCTGAGTAGGCTTTCCTGGTGCTGGGCCTCCTGGCCTCCAGAATGACATCCATAACAGCTTGTGAAAGAGGAGCTGGCTGGTTGCTTAGGTGATTTGCCATGCAGCCAAATTTAAGGTTTTGAGCTGGCTGTGTAGAATCTGACTGTCTTGCTGTGTGAGCAGATGAGGAATTTGTGGTAAAATCCATGGTGGACCGTGGGCCATGTTCCTTAGTAGTGGGTACCAGTGCTGGCATGGCCAGTCTGGGGCAATGAGTATCTTTCGGGGTCTCTCCATTCTGACTTTCAGCAGCATCTTTGTGAGAAGGGGCAATGGAGGAAAGGCACATACTGTCAGCATTTTCCAAGTGAGTGAGAGTGCGTCCACTTTCCAAGCTTGATGGTAAAATGTCCTTGTGCAAAATTTTGATAGCCAACAGTTTTGGGGGTTGGCAAACAGGTCTATGTCTGGGCGCCCCCATTTTTGAGTTATCATTGCAAATACTTGTGGATCCAGTTTCCACTCGTGGGGATCCATGATGGTCCTGCTTAGGTCGTCTGCCAATGTGTTCTTTTTTCCTAGCAGGAATTGAGCTTGTAATTGACATTGGTAAGCCAGTGCTGTGTTCCACAAGGTCATTGCTTGCCTGCATAGAGGGTAGGAGTGTGTACCCCCTTGCTTGTTTATGTACCACATTACTGTGGTGTTGTCTGTCCTTATAAGCTGTCCTGGATGTAAGAGGTCCTTGAAGGCTGTCAGAGCATTCTGTACAGCTAGCATTTCTTTCCGATTGATGTGCAGATTTCTTTGATCTGCAGTCCATATGCCTTGAACGCACCGTCCTGCCATGTGTGCCCCCCAGGCATAGTCCGATGCATCTGTTGTCATAGTTTGCCTGGCTAGGGGTAAGGTGAAAGGCTGACCCTTGTTGAGGTGACATGCCTGTGACCACCATAGAAACTCCTGTTGAAGGCAGGGAATGAGAGGAATCATTGTTTCCAAGCTGTGGCTGTGTTGAGTCCATACGCTTTTCAGGTACCATTGTAATTTCCTCATATGCAGTTTTGCAAATGGTATTAGTAGTATGCAAGATGCCATGAAGCTCAAGGTCTGCAGAATTTTTCTTGCAGGGAGTTGGGTCTTTGTTGCCATTATTTTGAAGTATTGAGTTAGTTGTAGTGGCTTGTCTGGCGTCAGATAAGCCATCTGGGCCTGTTGTATTCAAGCTGGCACCCAGGAATGTCATAATTTGTGAAGGCACTAGTTTTGATTTCTTTTCGTTTATTGTGTACCCTAGGCAACTTAGAAGGTGTTTTACAAAAGCCAGATGTTGTAAGAGAATGTCCTTGCTTTCTGCTTGGATGAGGCAGTCGTCCCATGTATGGGTATATTTGAATTCCTCTTTGTCTGCAGTATGCAATTACTGGTGCCAGGCATTTTGTGAAGACCCTGGGAGCAGTAGATAAGCCAAAGGGCAGTACAGAGAATTGGTAATGGGTTGAACCTGCAATGAAACGGAGGTATCTTCTGCAATTTTGTCTGATAGGGACATGCAGGTATGCCTCCTTGAGGTCCAACGTTACTAGCCAAGCTTTCTTGCCCAACATGGGAATAAGCTGCTGTAGTGTTAGCATCTTGAATTTGAGTACTTGCAAGAAGGTGTTTAGAATTGAAAGTTCTAGAATGGGTCTCCAAGCATTGCCCTTTCTGTGGACTAGAAAGAGCCTTGAGTAAAATCCTTGGCCCTGCTCCTGTGTAGGTACCAGTTGAATGGCTCTCATGTCCACGAGGGCTGTAATTTGTTTTTGTGCCTCTGCCCATTGATTTTGTGGCAGGTTTGGCATTCCTTTTATCCTTGGCAAGGTGTGGAAATGGAATATGTTTCCTTGTGAGATAATGTCTAGGACCCATTTGTCCTTTGTGACAATGCACCAGTTGTCTGCAAAAAGTGCTAATTTTCCTCCCAAGGGAGCTGCCAAGAGAGTTTTGCTTGGCAGTTTGATGTTTAAGTCATTGTGTTTGCCTTCTAGTAGTTTGGGACCTGTCTTCTCCTCCCTTCTGTGTTGCAGTGCCCCATTGGCGAGGTTTGTAAGGGAGTTGTGCTTGTCCTCTGCCCCTTGGGCGCCTGTATTTACCCCTCTGTGGTCTGTCAGAAGCTGGAAAGGACCAATTTTTTGTTGGCCAATTTCTGCTGAAGCGTGGGGGCTGTACCTGTAAGAAATCTTTGACCGTCTGCATAGATTTTGCCTTATCCTCCATTTTCTTTAAAACCTCTTCGGCTTTAACCCCAAATAAGACATCCTGCTGCAAGGGTGCATCTAGTAACTTTGCTTTAACATGATCAGGCAGAGTTTGTTCCTTTAACCAAGCATGCCTACGTATAACAGACCCAGTAACAGCTGCTCTACACGAAGCTTCCAAGGAATCAAATCCACATTGTAAAGTATGTTTGCCCACCTGTTCGACTGCATGCAACAGATCCTGCATTTCCCTGAATTCAGACTGTTGAGGGTGCGTGCTGATCTTTTGTTTTATTTGAAACATTAAGAATTGCTGGTATTTAAGCATGTGAAATTGACAATTTAGTGCTCTCATAGCTAGAGTAGCTGAGGTGTAAACCTTCTTCCCCCACCTATCTAGTGCTCTGGAGTCCCTTTCAGAAAGTACAGGATTTTTAGCCATAGAAGCCTTAGCCCCTTTGGGACCCTGGGAGATTGTCTCTGGATCAGCAATAGGGCTTTTGTAAAGGAATTTGTGAGAGTCAGGCACTCTATAGTATCTAGAAACAAAAAAGAAATGGCTGTGGGTAAAACCAAGGTGCAAAACAATAAGTAAAAATATAAACACAATGCACCAAGGTAACACACAATAATGTTTAATGAAAACAAAAAGTAAAAGAGAGAGGTGAGCGCTTTTGCAACAATAGTTGCTTCATCAGACAAAGATCAAGTGAATAGCACTGCTTAAATAGGCAAAAAAACAATTATCTCATGAATTAATGATGTCATACACCAAAAGTTATTTAAAGAGACAGTTACAACATGAGCATAGTAATGGTATGAATAAGATATAAAATGCTGAATAAATACTGCATAAAATACATTTGCATATGCATAAAATGTAATATAATAAAAGTAACAAAAATAAAAATGAACAATAAAAACGGTCAATGTTTAAGGCGTCTAGCTTTCAAGAATGGAATCAAAGAGGTGGTACCATTGAGGCCTGGGTATCTTTCTGCATTAAGTTTCAGTATCCATTTCTGTTCATAGCTCTCTGTAACATTTTCTATATCTCCACCTCTCAGATTTCTATATATGTGTTGCAAGACAAAGAATTTGAAGGAATGAGAAGAATCTGTGCACATAACATGATTAGCAAGTGCATTTGTTTGCTTATTATTCCTAATGTCACATATATGTTCTAAAATTCTGTCTTTAAAAAACCTTTTAGTTTTGCCAATGTAGAAGGCAGGACATTGCTGGCAAAAACAAAAGTAAATGACGTCAGTAGTCTTGGAATCTGAATAAGTGTTGGAATGTAGTTTAAAATGTCTGGCTGGATAAATATATAGGTTTTTACTGTAGATATATGGGCATGCACTACATGATCTACATGGAAAAGTGCCGTGACGGGTGGAAATGCATGTAGTGTTGCGCGGTTCACTGTTGCAAAGATACTGTTTAAGTGACCTATTGTTCCTAAAGCTAAAGCGTGGAGTATTGGCAATTGTGGCATTAAGGTTAGGGACCTCTTGTAACAGATGTCAATGTCTCCTAATAACATCAGTGTATTGGTTAATGTTACTAGCAAATTGGAACACAACTCTAAAATCATTACTAGTCGAATGACATTGTTATCAGCGGAATCATTCCTAGTAGATTGAAAGTATGGTCTACATCTGTTATGTCTCATTTGCCAAGCATTGGAAATAGTCTTATCAATGTCAGTATCATGGTAACCCCTTTCCAGAAAATCAGATTTTAAACTGTTATTGCTCTCTGCATCCTCATCTTTATCATGTTGTCTTAAGGTCCTAAAGACTTGGCCTTTAAGTACATTCTTAGGTATATGTCTAGGGTGCATGCTGGATTTATGTAAAAGTGTATTCTTTCTGGTCGGTTTAAAATAAATAGTACTATTTAACTGATTTAAACTAGACCTAGTAATGTGTACATCAAGAAAGTTGATGTCAGTGGCAGAGATCTGGTGAGAAAATCTCAAAAAAATCAGTGGTGGCATGTAGGTATTGTAAAAATGAGGTAAAGTCCAAACCATTACCTTTCCATAACATGAAGACAGTCTACAAAACGTACATACCATAGTACTTGTCCTAAAAAAGGATTCTTGTCAGATAGAATGTTAACTTCTTCCCAGCAAACCAAGGCAAGGTTGGCATAGCTGTTGGCACAGGGAGTCCCCATGGCTACGCCTACCTTCTGTAAATAAAACTGTTCTTGGAACGTAACAATGTTATTTTCCAAGATAATTTCTAGTAAACTGCAAATCAATTGAATTTTGGTATTATTAAAACACTTAACTGTCAGAAACTCTCTTGTCATTTCAATGCCCCATGTATTGGGTATGCTGGTGAATAGTGATTCTATATCCATGGTAACCAAGACAAAATCTAAATCCATATCAATACTATCCATTCTGTTATGTAACCTTGTAAAGAACATCTTGGTATCCCTTAGTATAGTATGACAATTCTCTAAAAGGCCATGTAGACTGCCTTCGACATATATAGAAAGAGGTTCAGTGCACCAGCCAGCCCGAGACTATGGGCCGCATTGGTGGCGTGTAAAGATCTTTATGGACCTTAGGTAAACCATAAATACTACGGACAACAGGTTTAGTAATATTAAAATATTTAAAAAGTGGCTCATCAATTAAACCAGTAATAAGTAGGTCAAAAAGGAAAAACGAAACTTCATCAATAATTGCATTTACAGCAGGTTTAGAAATGCACTGGTATGTATCAGTATTTAATAAAAGTTTTTCCATTTGTTGTACGTATTGTTCATTATCTAAGAGAACTATACTACCACCCATATCTGCTTGTTTAATAACCAGAGTGTGTAAATTCCTTAATTCTTTCAGAGCTCTCTGCTCTTCTGAAGTCAAATTACAAAAAGAGTAATCATTGCTATCAGATACACTTATTTCTCTGAATGTAGTTTCACATATATCAATAAATCTTTGAACCCCAGGTGGAGTAATTGGTATAAATGTACTAGGTTGTTTATAAATATTTTGCACATTGTCTGTATTTACTGGAAACATATATTTCAAAGATAAATTTCTCCCTAGTAGCCTTAGATCTTTCAATATTTCAGTTATATCTGCCTTCCTTAAAGGGTTATCATTTGTACCTGCATTTAGTACATTAAGCTGTTCAGGATTAAGTTCAAAAGAGGAGATATTAATAACAAGACCTGTAGTTATATGCGTCTCCTCTTGTGTAGTTGAACTGTTCCTTCCATCTGGTTGGTCCTGGATATGTGTCCATTGTGCGGAAGACTCTTCGTTCGAGTTCTGAAAGGAAGTGCTGCCTTTAGAGTGAAGTCGCCCTTCTTGGTGGTGTCTAAAAAAAAACACTTGCGTCGTTTCTACTCTCCTTTAGATTAGGATCCACAGTTGCAGAGTTATTAGAAATGTGCGATGCTGCAGATGGTGTCGGTAGAGGTATATTCTTCGTTTTATGTCCCGTTGTTTCTTTAACGTTGTTAGAGATCTTGCTATCATTTGATACAATAGCTACATCCTGTTGAACGCTATCAATGCATGCAGCGTTTGAAAGCACTCTCGCTGTAGCTGCCAGATCAGTAGAGGAACCGGAAATAGTACCGGAAGTAGCAGCTCCAGTTGTGCGCTCATTTAAAGCGATGCTGTGAGTGCTATTTGGCATAAGGTTCCCTTGAGTTGTTCTATGCATGTTTTCTCTGGGCCATGAGAAAACATTATTATTAGCAAAGTCACGTTTATCTCTGTTTAATTTAGATAGTTTAGCTGTTTGCAGCTTTTTTTCATAAGCAATTATACTATCTTGCAACTGGCTCATCTTATTGATGGCAATATCTGGTGAGAAACTCTCAGTAATATTGGACTCCAAAGCAATGATTTCTGCTTTCAGCTCAAGTTCAATTGGTGAAAAAAATTTCAATAAAAGTTCCATGTATTTGGAGCTAAACTAGTTAAGCTCTTGCCATTTACGTAGTAAGACAGGATAGGTTTCTCTATAAGTAGGCATGTTGAGTATTCTGAGACCACGAGGGATAATCTTGGCTTCCGGTGAAGCTTGTAAGTGCAGGCGTTGCCATTGTAGCCTCTTGTATTCATACATTAAGTTTTCCAAATTTTTATATTGCTCAAGAAACTCAGTAGTTTGCTCAAGAAACTGAGTAGTTGAAGTATCACTGAAGCCATCACATAAGGCCATATTCAAAAGTGGGTTTACTGGAATATCCAGAATTCGTAAAAGACGATGGTGATATCCATCCATAGTCACTTCAGTAGAGGAATCCTCCATAAACGTTTGTGCCCTTTAGCCGAATAAAAACGAAATAGAAACAAAAAAGAAACGGCTGCGGGTAAAACCAAGGTGCAAAAAAATAAGTAAAAATATAAACACAATGCACCAAGGTAACACACAATAACGTTTAATGAAAACAAAAAGTAAAAGTAAAAGACAGAGGTGAGCACTTTCGCAACACTAGTTGCTTCATCAGACAAAGATCAAGTGAATAGCACTGCCTAAATAGGTAAAAAACAATTATCTCATGAATTAATGATGTCATACACCAAAAGTTATTTAAAGAGACAGTTACAACATGAGCATTGACTTCAGAAGAGCAGAGAGCTGTGAAAGAATTAAGGAATTTACACTCTCTGGTTATTAAACAAGCAGATAAGGGTGGTGGTATAGTTCTCTTAGATAAAGAACTATACGTACAACAAATGGAAAAACTTTTATTAAATACTGATACATACCAGTGCATTTCTAAACCTGCTGTAAATGCAATTATTGATAAAGTTTCGTTTTTCCTTTTTGACCTACTTATTACTAGTTTAACTGATGAGCCACTTTAATATTTTAATATTACTAAACCTGTTGTCCCTAGTATTTATGGTCTACCTAAGGTCCATAAAGATCTTTACACGCCACCAATGCGGCCCATAGTCTCAGGGGCTGGCTGGTGCACTGAACCCCTTTCTATATATGTTGAAGGCAGTCTACATGGCCTTTTAGAGAATTGTCATACTATACTAAGGGATATCAAGATGTTCTTAAGGTTACATAACAGAATGGATAGTATTGATACGGATTTAGATTTCGTCTTGGTTACCATGGATATAGAATCACTATTCACCAGCATACCCAATACATGGGGCATTGAAATGACAAGAGAGTTTCTGACAGTTAACAAGTGTTTTAATAATACCAAAATGCAATTGATTTGCAGTTTACTAAAAATTATCTTGAAAAATAACATTGTTACGTTCCAAGAACAGTTTTATTTACAGAAGGCTGGCGTAGCCATGGGGACTCCCTGTGCCAACAGCTACGCCAACCTTGCCTTGGTTTGCTGGGAAGAAGTTAACATTCTGACAAGAATCCTTTCTTAGGACAAGTACTATGGTATGTACGTTTTGTAGACTATGTCTTCATGTTATGGAAAGGTAATGGTTCGGACTTTACCTCATTTTTACAATACCTACACACCACCACTGATTTTTTGAGACTTTCTCACCAGATCTCTGCCACTGACATCAACTTTCTTGATGTACACATTACTAGGTCTAGTTTAAATCAGTTAAATAGTACTATTTATTTTAAACCGACCAGAAAGAATACACTTTTACATAAATCCAGCATGCACCCTAGACATATACCTAAGAATGTACTTAAAGGCCAAGTCTTTAGGACCTTAAGACTACATGATAAAGATGAGGATGCAGAGATTGCACTGAACAGTTTAAAATCTGATTTTCTGGAAAGGGGTTACCATGATACTGACATTGATAAGACTATTTCCAATGCTTGGCAAATGAGACATAACAGATGTAGACCATACTTTCAATCTACTAGGAATGATTCCGCTGACAACAATGTCATTCGACTAGTAATGATTTTAGAGTTGTGTTCCAATTTGCTAGTAACATTAACCAATACACTGATGATATTAGGAGACATTGGCATCTGTTACAAGAGGTCCCTAACCTTAATGCCACAATTGCCAATACTCCACGCTTTAGCTTTAGGAACAATAGGTCACTTAAACAGTATCTTTGCAACAGTGAACCACGCAACACTACATGCATTTCCACCCGTCACGGCACTTTTCCATGTAGATCATGTAGTGCATGCCCATATATCTACAGTAAAAACATCTATATTCATCCAACCAGACATTTTAAACTACATTCCAACACTTATTCAGATTCCAAGACTACTGACGTCAATTACTTTTGTTTTTGCCAGCAATGTCCTGCCTTCTACGTTGGCAAAACTAATAGGTTTTTTAAAGACAGAATTTTAGAACATATCCGTGACATTAGGAATAATAAGCAAACAAATGCACTTGCTAATCATGTTATGTGCACAGATTCTTCTCATTCCTTCAAATTCTTTGTCTTGCAACACATATATAGAAATCTGAGAGGTGGAGATATAGAAAATGTTTCAGAGAGCCATGAACAGAAATGGATACTGAAACTTAATGCAGAAAGATACCCAGGTCTCAATGGTACCACCTCTTTGATTCCATTCTTGAAAGCTAGACGCCTTAAACATTGACAGTTTTTATTGTTCATTTTTATTTTTATGGTTACTTTTATTATATTACATTTTATGCATATGCAAATGTATTTTATGCAGTATTTATTCAGCATTTTATATCTTATTCATACCATTACTATGCTCATGTTGTAACTGTCTCTTTAAATAACTTTTGGTGTATGACATCATTAATTCATGAGATAATTGTTTTTTTGCCTATTTAAGCAGTGCTATTCACTTGATATTTGTCTGATGAAGCAACTATTGTTGCGAAAGTGCTCACCTCTGTCTTTTACTTTTTGTTTTCATTAAACGTTATTGTGTGTTACCTTGGTGCATTGTGTTTACATTTTTACAGTATAGTATCTATCTGGTTTGGCTGGAGCAGGAGGCAGAGAATCTGGATTTAGACTAGATTCTAAGTAAACATCATCCACAATGTCTAAAACTGGGGGATAGCAAGTGGTCTGTGCTGGGGGAGTAAAAGAAACTCTCGGAGCCTTTTCTTCGAGTCGGAGTAGTCCTGACCTTCCCAGTGGAAATGTTCCCTCATGGTATGTAAGGTTTCCCCAAAGGAATAGTCTTCATCGAGAGAAGCTGAGGGAATGGAATCTTCAGCATCAGAATCTTCATAGGGAAAGGAGTAATCCTGTTCCTCAGAGGAGCCTGAGGAAATAGACACTTGATCAGAGGAGGCATAATCCTCCTCTTGTCTAGGCCTTTTGTCGGGGGGGGGGTTGGGAACCCCTGATTAAAGAAATCAAATCCTCAGCCATTTTAAGCATCTGCTTCTTAGGCATAGGGCCTTGAACTGGAGACTGAAGTGTAGCCTTTTTTGGTTTTAGAGGAGTCTTAAGCTTAGCATAAGATTTTATGGTGAGAGTAGTCGGTCTGAAGACACCTTCTGAAACCGAAGGTGTTTCTACAGCACCGGCTTCTTCTTTTGCAATGTCGTCGGTAGGGCCTAAAGAAAATGGCTGCGTCGGCCTAGAACTCTCTGCTAGAGAATCCGAAGTGGTCTGGGGATCCAATTCTGCGGTAGCCAGGGGCTGCATAGGCGCCTTACTGAAAACCGGAGAACCGGCGACTGGCCCAGCCGAGGTATCGGAGTCTGGCTTGGATCTAGGCTGTCTGTCTTTATCTTTGCATTTTTTATGCACGCCGGTAGTCGGTTGCTCCGACAGCATAGTGTAATTAAATTTCCTACCGAAGTAGTGTCGTGCGAAATCAAAGCGTCGCTTTATAGTTTGCTTATTGAACCTAGCACAAAACCGACAACCAGTGACGTTGTGGTCTGGGCCTAGGCAAGGTATACAATAAGAATGAAAGTCCTTATGAGGTATTTGCTTCCCACAAGAAATGCAATTGTTAACTTTTTCTGACATCGGACTGAGGCAAGAAAAGGTTCCCCAATGGGGTTCTTCACTTTGAAGACTTCGGACTGAAACTCTATTCAAAAATCTCAGGTGTCTGCCGACCGGCACTTGCGAACTGCTTCTGCTTCGGGCACCACGCGGCAAGAAAGACTGAAGAAAATGGCGTCGGATGCCTCTTGTATACCCCTGTCACACTGACATTAGGGAAGAAGCGACAGCAACCGACGCCGGACCAAGACTTGGAAATTCGGGCCGACTGCGGGACTGCCTGACGGCAGGATAACCCAAGTGTGATGACTGCAGCAGGGTAACACTATGAACATCTGACAGTTTGGACAATCGACTCCCTACTGTAACGGCTAGTTCAGTCAAAAAAAAATGAAATTAATTCCAAAGTGACTGCACCCCAAAGAGCTGGTTGATTAAAGCATTTCCAGCATTAATAAAAAAGTGGAAGTAAACGAGCCTGTGGAAGCTATCAATGTGGGAAAATTCAGTTACTGACTAGTCACTATATTGGCTGGATTTAAACAAAGAAGAAATCAGGATAAAGTAAGAGAAAATCAACTAGAAAGGAATAGCCTCTGAGAGGGAAGAGTCTTCCAGATGTTCAGCAAAAATAATTTCAAGTTATGGCTTTGATACAGGAGATGGCTTCCAGTAACAGAGGGTAAAAATAAATAGAATGTACTCAGATGTTTAAAATAAGTGAGAAATTGGTGGAATGTATAGAGTCAAATGGCAAAAGGCTGGAAAGAATAGAAGCAGCTTTAAATAACTGCACAAGTGAAGTGATAAACTTCAGAAATTAGGAGGGTGAAATGGAACAAAGGCTGGTTGAACATGAGGCTTCTCAAGAACTGCTTCAAAAAGTAAAGTTAAATGACACAGGAATCATAGAAAACTTAAGACTTTCAGCTATAGCAGAGAAACAGGAACTTCATTACTCTTATGAAAATACAAACAACAAATGGACTGGTATTCAACCAAAGCCTTTGTTAACTAAAGATACACTATGTATCTTTTACATTTCACCGTGAGCAAGAACACAAGACCCACAGCAGTAAAGATGCAGTAACACCATCAGAAAGAATTGCTCCTCTACAAATTGTGACAGAAGGAATAAGTAACAAATCGGGGACACCAGAATGTTTGTGGAAAATAATTATTCACGGCACACCAGGCAAAAGAAAAAAGCAAGTTTATCCCTGCAATCAAAATGAAGTTGAGAGGCAGGTTTGAGTTTCAAGTTCTTAATCCAGCTGTTTTTACAATACTTTTTTTTCCTGGAGGAAGAAATGCATTTAGGATGAGGAAAAGACTAAGGAAGAAATAAAAATGTCTATCCAGAAAAGAGTGAGACAGTTAGCTGAAGGGGACTCTGCTTCTCATTCCTCTGACAATAGTAAAGCCCATAGAAAGAACTTGCCAGCAAAACACATTACACGGTTCCAAAAGAAAATGACTGCATTAAAAAAACGTCCATGAGTAGACTAGAAAAATAAGAAGTGCCTTGTTCTTGAACCAGAGACTGTTGACAGGTAATCAAGATGAGAAGGAAGACCAGCAATAAATGTGAAAGTAGAAAATATATTAAAGAATTGTAAAATATAATCTCCTTAGATGCAGTTTGGACAGGAGAACTGTGCTTCTGAAAGAAGCAGCTAAAAAGATGGTGTTATATTGGCCAAAGGGACTAAAGCACAATTCCCAATGTATCACAATGTTATGAAGAATAATGAAGTAACTAAAGATGCAAGTACAAGTTAAAAACCACTTTTGTTCTTTTTGCAATATTTTTATTAATATATTAATTGAAGCAAATCGCATACTAAATTGTAAAGTAGTCCTGCATGGTATGCAGAGGTATTTTAAATGTCAGGAAGGGGCTTTATAATGGACTGATAGCGATGTTCTTGATTATAATGTATCCGGAATTTATTCTGCAACAAGATAACTACTGGATACAAGCAATATAATGTTGTGATCTTGGGCTGCTGAAAATGTACTGATCATGCTTGTGGGTATTAAATTATGGTGGTCTCCCCTGCTGTTACATAGGTATGGGTGTAGACTAATGTTTTTAGTTTGTACTGCAGACAAGGGGGAAGTGTAATTTACTTTCCTGAACAACCAGACTAGAAAATTACAGTTTCCCAGCAGTAGAGAAGAGCTATTTCATACATTTGTAAAACTATTTGCCATTTTTCTCTCCACTAGCAAAGCCCTGAATCTGGAGTCTGTTTACACGTACAGGCAATTAAATCAAGAAATGACTAAAACATGAATTCAGACATCTGTATCAGAAACACTACAGTAAAGTACTTCAACTGGCAAGCAGCTCAGTGAAAATAAATAAAGTCCGACACTTAGAAAGGAATACATTTTCAAGTAGATGCATTGCTAGCAGCATTTAGCACTTCAGTGTTAAATGCAGAATTCAGTTTATTCACTGAAGTGTAAGCAGTGCACTTTTTCTTGCATCTAAAATCAGTTAACAGAGCATGCGTACACTTTTTTCATGTCTAAAAGGGAAATTAAGATGGGACGAGAATGGATAAAGTTGGTGCAAGAGGGAACACTGGCTCAAATGTGCTCTTACAACATAACTGAGGCGTACTTTAAAATGGGTAAAACCTGCGGATGCAGCTGTTTACTTAGTGTAACTGCCCCACATGGAGGGATAACTTCCCTTGCTCTGAGCTAAAGGGGTAGGAATTAATGTTTTTTTGTTTTCTTGGTTGTTTTTAAGTCTGGGAAAATGTAACATGGTTCAAAGGTGAGAAACCACAACTACATACAAGATCAGCTTGCCAAACATTAATGAGGCCATGACAAGTTGCAAGTTTAAAATACATTTAAAAACTCTCAAGCAGAATATGTGAAAGTAATAACTTATCAGAATGACTTATCAATTACATCACAGAATGTAAATGACAAAGGGTATAGAAAGGTAGCAAAGAGTATTGAATTATATTACATTACGTGTAGGGTACAAACAGCATTATTACAGGAGACATGAATTTGCAAAAAAAAAAAAGGATTTCAAAATGGATATTCAGCAAAGTACCAGAAACAAAAGGAAAAAGAGGGACGGCTAATAATACTGATCGAGAGATTGGCTCCAATAGTGATAAAAGAGGTAATGGCAATTAATACTGATAGATTTGGAGTAATAAAGGGCTACTGGCTGGGGAGTGGAATAAAATGGATATAGAATTTACAAATATTGTATTAAGACACAGAGATACGAGAAAGTAGCAACATGATTTAGAGGGGTTATCAAACATTGAAGTATTATAGACAAAGAGGAATCCTACAAAAGAGGAGGAGGAGCACTTGCAGAATGCTAAAAGGGAAATGATTGTGTTTGGATAAGATATGTGAACTGAGAAAAGTTAAAGCATGTACTTTTTATAAATCCACAGCATAAAAAATCTATTAGCACAGCTGATTTAAAAAGGGAGAGATTACTCCTGTTGTGCAGGATGACAACTCCTTACACACATCCAGCTACTGCAAAGAAGAAAAAAAGTGGAAGTATCTCAGCCTTCATGCAGAAAAGATTCACATCAAAGGTGAAAAGCAGCATGATACACTAGTGCTTTATGTCCAATAACCATCAGAAAAGGTACAGTGCAATATACCAGCTAGCTATAGAGTTCCCTCGATGACCCAAGAAAGCCACAACAGCCATCTACAGGAACTACAAACACTCAGCATTAAACACAAAATCATAGGGTTATCTAAACTACTCAAATATGGACTGGGAAACCTACACACACACCACTAATGAACAAGCCTAGAGATTCCTGGACACTGTTAAAGCAAATGTCCTGGAACAATTAATCAGAGTACCCACTAGGGGAACACCTTGGCTATTGTTCTTACTATATGAGGGCATCTTGCACCATCTCTTACATTATCTTTACCACATCTTAGGTTTGATCACAGGGCAGTCTCTTTCAAAATAAATCCTCCATCCAAGGTACCTTTAGAAATTTCCCCAAGACAAACCACCTACTCCTAAGTGATACACTGGCAAGCTTCAAATCCTGACAGACCCCAGTTAATGCAGAGAAAATACACAAAAGCATATACCACCTCACTATACCAGCATGTAAACAGCTGCACAACTGCAGCTGTATTCTGTAGTAGCAAGCAGAGGCCAAACCTTAGACGCAGCCCTCTTCGGTGGAACCATAATATTTCCAAGCTTTACAATAAAAGGAAGCACATTTTTGACCAAACGTAAGATGTATAACTCCCAGAATGAAAGCCCTCATTGAGATAAACAATACTCAGGATCTTAATAAAATCCACCAAAGCCAAATATGGGGCTAAAATAGCCACCAAAACCAAAGAATCACAAGACTTTTTTTAATTATGCTTGTAATCACAGAAGCACAATACAGCAATGAGCTCTCCTAATCATAAACAATGTTACCTGCACTGAGGAGAAACCTAGTGGTAAATAAATTCAGCTCAAAGATTTCCCCCTCACTCCCCTCCATCTAGCCCATAAGATAAACCTGAAACCAACTCACTTCCAGCTATCATACAAGACCAAGTTCTGAAAGCAATACCAAAAGCTAAAAATACTGCAGCAGTGGCTCCTGACAACATCCCTGGATGCAACTTGAACGAGGCATGATTTAGCCCACCAACACAGTTCAGTCTCATATCTCCATACACATTTTGCACCGAGTGAATAGAGAATAGTCATTCCCTTGCATAAAGGAGGACCTTCGTCAAGCCAGACAATTACAAAACCATAAGTCTGACCAGTCTCTTATACAAAACCATGAAAAGATTTATCATGGAACTAATCGATAAGGACAAAGAGAACCACATGCTTACTCAACCTAGTGGACTTCTTTGAAAGGGTCACCAAAGCAGTGGATGAAGGTAAAACATTACAACACACACCTCAACCTGGTCAAAGCTTTCGACACATAGATCCACGCGGGCATGCTACAAAACAGTTAAATGAACTGGGAATAAACCCTATGTCACCTACTGGATTGCAAACTGGCTCACAGATACAATGCAGGAGATCAAAATAGGGGAAGCTATCTCCAAAAAGAGATCAGTCACCAATGCAGCCCCCCCGCCCCCAAGTTTGGTGCTGGGACCTCTCCTGTTTGGTATTTATTTCTCTAAAGTAAAAGCCGATATCAAAGGGCTCTGGCTGACTAAGTTTTCAGAGGACTGCAAACTAGGAGCAGCTACTGAATCCCCAAATAACTTGGCTATCCAGCAGAAATGTTTGTCCCACACAAATAACTGGTGCCAGAATCTTGGACTGATTTTATTGACATTTATTATTTCATTTGGAAAGTTGTCTACCCTGGGGAACTACATTAACAATACGCCCCTCAATGTTCAGCCAGTTATTCTAGATATGGGAACTTATGTTGACAGTAGACACATGTTGTTCAAAAAAGTTCTTCTATGTTGCACAGCATATAAACAAAGGGATTGCGACTAGATCTAAAATATTTCACGGTCCCCCAATTACTCAGTCCTCATTATGGCAAACACTGAGTTTATTGCCCTCTATGGGATGTATCTGTTCAGACACATGCAACTGTTCAGACACATGCAACAACTGGAATGCCCACAGAAATACTTTACTAAAAAGGATACAAGGTGTAAACAACATGTCCTACATGGACCACCTCAAAGCCCAGTCATCGCATATGGTATTGCACAAACTGCTAAGAAGTGACCTGTATCAATCTTTCCAATATGGCTGCACACTGACTGACAGCTTAACTTAAGTTTCTTTTTTTCACATTGGGAAGGCTGAAAGGCAACAGCCAGGAACTCAATCATTTTTAGCAAATTTAGTTACTGGACAACTAAGTGCACTGCCTGGATGCCTGCAAAGAAGAAAGTAAGACAGCCTGCAAGGAAATCAACTAGAAAAGGTGAAAAGAAAACACTGACTGGGAAGAATCCTGCAGCTGTTCATCAAAAGGCAGTTCAAGCTCCAGCTTTGGTGCAAGGCATGGCTACCAGTAATCTAGAGAAAAAAAAAAAAGTCAAATGTGCTCAAAGCGGACTAAAATAAATGGAACACTAAAGGAATCTTCCAACTCAAACCATAAAAAGTTGAAAATGTTTGAATAAGCTTTAAACAGCTAATCAGATGAGCTGAAAAAAAATAAAAAATGGCTGAGTACGAGACTGCTGACGAAAAGTTTAAAAAAAAAAAAAAACAGAGATAAAGGACACAGCATGCAAGAAAAACCTGAGATTTTCAGCTGTACCACAGAAACAAAAAGGAAAGTACAGTTGTGTACCTACCATAAATGTAGATGTTCTAGTGTATTCACTGTTGCAGTCATGATTACACTTGGGTTATCCTGCTGGCAGGCGACCCGCAGTCGGCCCGAGTTCCAAAGTCTTGGTCCAGCGTCAGTTGCTGTCGCCTCTTCCCTGATGTCAGTGCGCCAGGGGTATAAAAGCTGCAACCGACGCCATTTTCTTCAGTTTTTCTTGCCCCAAATGTCAGGTGCCCCCAGATAGGAAGGCTGGAAGATAAAATTATGCCAAAAAACATGCATATATTACTATAAACATTTCCTTCATCTACAAGCAAATACACCACATAGGTAGTATAGAGATGAGAATTACAGAAAAGTCCCAGCAATGAAGAAGGGGGATGGTGGGTGGGTAACCTGGATTGCAACAGTGAATACACTCTAACATCTACATTTATGGAAGGTACACAACTGTACTATGTTCACCGTGTTTCACTGTTGCAGTCATTACACTTGGGTAGAATCCCAAAGCTGAGGTTGGGTGGCTGGGCCTAAACTGGATTTGGAGAGGCTAACAAACCCTGCAGAACTGCAGTGGCAAAGCCTGCTCTGGATTTAGAGTAGAGAGGCAAGTGGTAGTGCTTGGTGGAAGTGTGCACTTAGCTCCAGGTTGCAGCTTCTAAAATGTCTTTGGTTGGTACTCCTCTGAGGAAAGCTGCTGAAGTGGCTGCTGCTCTGGTAGAATGAGGCCTAATGCCCTTGGGCACTGATTTGCCATGTTGTGCATAACAGAAGCGGATGCAGTGTCCTATCCATTTCGAGATTGTCTGCTTTGTAATAGGCTTTCCTTGTGATCCTGCAGCACATGCTACAAACAGTTGCTCAGTTTTTCTGAAAGCTTTTGTTTTGTCCAAGTAGAAAACGTAGCTGTCTGTGAATATCAAAAGCGTGCAGAAGTCTCTCCCCTTTATTCTGGGGATTTGGGTAAAAAGTAGGTAAATGAATGGTTTGGTTTAAGGCCACATCGGAGACCACTTTTGGCATGAATGTTGGGTTTGTCCTAAGAGAAACCCTGTCCTGATGAAAAATGAGGAAAGGTTCCACAGCCATTAATGCCTGTAACTCTGAGACTCTTCTTGCTGAAGTTATTGCTAGGAGCAGAGCAGTTTTCCATAACAAGAATTTTAGATCAGCTGTGCTGGCTGGTTCAAATGGAGGCAGTGTGAGTTTTTCTAAAACAAAATTGAGGTCCCAAGTAGGTACTGGTGCTCTCCTTGGGGGTCTTATACTTTTTGCCACTCTGAGGTACTGGCATAGTAGAGGATGTGAAAAAATTGGAGGTTCCGTATTGTAATGAGCTGAAATGGCAGAGGCATGGATTTTAATATATGAAAAAGATAAGCCTTTGTCCAGCATCTCAGTTAGGTATTGTAAAATCTGAGGTATATTAGGGACAAGTGGTTTGAGCCCTTGTGCCTGGTTCCAAGCACAGAATCTCTTCCATTTTTCTGCATAAGATTTCCTAGCGCTGGGCTGCCTGGCTTCTAAAATGACATCCATAACAGCTTTAGAGAGAGGTGCAGTCTTAGTGGCTACATTATCTGCCATGCTGCCAGGTTCAAGGTTCTGAGTTGACTGTGCAGAATCTGATTGTTCTGTTGTGTCAGAAGATGAGGAATTTGAGGTAGAAGCCAAGCTGGGCCTTGAGACAAATTCTTTAGGCTTGGGTACCAATGCAGGCGTGGCCAATCTGGTGCAATCAGGATCATTTTTGGCCTTTCTTGTCTGACTTTTAGTAGCACCTTGGTGAGAAGAGGCATACTGTCAGGCCTTTCCAGCTGAATGACAGAGCATCCACTTTCCATGCTTGAGAGTGATAAGTTCTTTTGCAAAATTTCTGTATTTGTTAATTGTGAGGGGAGGCAAAAAGATCTATGTCTGGGCGTCCCCATTTCCTCGTTATCATGTTGAACACTTGTGGATTTAGCTTCCATTCGTGAGGATCCATGAGATTTCTGCTTAGTTAGTCTGCCAGTGTATTTTTTGTTCCTGGCAGGAATTGTGCCTGCAGGTGTACTTGATAGGTCAGTGCTGTGTTCCACAAAGTCATGGCTTGTCTGCATAGGGGGTAGGAATGTGTGCCCCCTTGCTTATGTACCACATAACTGTGCTGTTATCCGTCTTTATCAATAGTTGCCCTGGATGTATTAGGTCCTTGAAAGCTGTCAGGGCATTCTGTACAGCTAGCATCTCTTTTTGATTGATGTGAAGATGCATTTGTTCCTTGGGCCACGTGCCTTGAACACATTTTCCTGCCATATGTGCCCCCCCAGGCATAATCCGATGCATCCGTTGTTATTGTCTGCCTGGCTGTGGGCAAGGTGAAAGGCTGTCCCTTGTTGCGGTGACAGACCTGGGACCACCATCGAAACTCCTTTTGTAGGCAGGGAATTAAGGTAATGATTGTCTCTAGGCTGTGACAATGCTAAGTCCAAACACTTTTTAGATACCATTGTAGTTTCCTCATATGCAGTTTTGCATATGGAATTAGTAGAATGAAGGATGCCATGAAGCCCAGGGCCTGCAGAATTTTTCTTGCAGGGAGCTGGGTTTTTGTTGCCATCATTTGAAAATAATGTGTCAGTTGCCTTTGTTTGTCTGGCATGAGATAAGCCATCTGGGTAGTTGTATTTAAGCTTGCACCCAGGAATATTATCTCTTGAGAGGGCACTAGTTTTGATTTCTTTTCATTTACTGTGTACCCTAGGCAAATTAGCAATCTTTTTACAAACGCCAGATGCTTTAGAAGAATGTCCTTGCTCTCTGCTTGAATAAGGCAGTCGTCCAAGTAGGGATATATTTGAATTCCTTTTTGTCTGCAAAATGCAATTACTGGTGCCAGGCATTTTGTGAAGACCCTGGGCGCAGTACACAAGCCAAACGGCAGTGCAGAGAATTGGTAATGCATGGAACCTGCTAAGAATCTGAGGTATCTTCTGCAAGATTGTCTGATTGGGACATGCAGGTATGCCTCCTTGAGGTCCAAAGTAACTAGCCAAGCCTTCTTGCCCAGTATGGGCAGAAGTTGCTGCAGTGTTAACATTTTGAATTTTGGAACATCCAGAAAAGTATTTAGGATTGACAGGTCCAGTATTGGTCTCCAGGCTTTGTCCTTTCTGGGTACTAAAGAAAAGTCTTGAGTAAAATCCTTGTCCCTGTTCTTGCTGTGGAACTTTCTGAATAGCTCCCATGTCCATAAGAGCAGCAACCTGTTTCTGTGCCTCTGTCCATTGGTTTTGTGGCAGGTCTGGCATACCTTTTGGCTTCGGAAGCATGTGGAAGTGGAACCTGTAACCCTGAGAAACAATATTCAGCACCCATTGGTCCTGGGTGATCATGTGCCAATTTTTTGAGAAAAGTGCTAGCTTCCCCCTAGGGGTGCTGTCAAAAGGCAAGTGCTTGGCATTTGCAGAGGAAAGTCATTGGGACGGTTTCCTGTAAGGTTGTGATTTGTCTTCCCCTCCTTTGGGGGCTGAAGCACCCCATTGTTTAGGTCTGTAAGAGCCTTGGGGCTGAGATCTGCCTCTTTGTGGCCTGTCTGACACTGGAAAGGACCAATTTTTTGAAGGCCAGTTTCTGCTAAATCTAGGTGGTTGAACCTGTAAGAAATATTTCACTGTCTGCATTGACTTTGCTTTATCCTCCATTTTCTTTAACACCTCTTCTGCCTTAACACCAAACAAAGTATCATGCTGTAATGGAGCATCCAATAATTTAACTTTAACATGGTCAGGTAAAGTTTATTCTTTCAACCAAGCATGCCTTCGAATGACAGAGCCTGTAACTGCGGATCTACAAGAAGCCTCTAATTAATCAAAACCACATTGCAGAGTATGCATTCCCACTTGTTCAACTGCATGCAATAAATCCTGTATTTCCTTACTGTCAGGACTTTCTGTATTTGAAACCATTTTCTGTTTTAACAATGACATGAGGTACTGTTGGTATTTAAGCATGTGAAACTGACAGTTTAAAGCTCTTACAGTTAAAGTAGCAGAAGTGTAAACTTCCCCCCCCCCCATCTGTCCAGAGCTCTGGAATCCCTATCTGAGGGGACAGGATTTTTAGCAGTGGAAGCCTTAACCCCCTTAGGACCCCGAGAAATTTTTCTGGGTCTGCAGCAGGGTTTTTGTAAAGAAATTTGTGAGAGTCAGGGACTCTGTAGTACCTGTCTGGCTTGACTGGTGCAGGGGGTAAGGAGTCAGGAGACAGACTGGATTCTGAAAAAACATCATCAACAATATCAAGCACAGGGGGGATAGCCAGGGGGCTGTGCTGAGGCAATAAAAGGAAGTCTCTGAGCCTTTTCTTGGATGCTGAATAATCCTGCTTCTCCCAATGGAAATGCTCCCTCATAGTGTGCAGTGTTTCCCCAAAAGAATAATCCTCAGGCGGAGAGGCTGAAGGTATGGACTCTTCTCTCCCTCCCTATGAGGACTCTGATGCAGAATATCCCTGATCAGAAGAGGAATCAGAAGAAATGGAAACCTGGTCAGAGGAATCATAATCAGCGTCTTGCCTAGGCCTTTTGTCAGGAGGGGGATGGGAACCCCTGATCAAAGTAATTAGGTCTTCGGCCATTTTAAGCATCTGTTTCTTTGGCATGGATGACTGTTCTGAAGAATGCTGTACTTGTTTCCTTGTTTTTAATGGAGTTTTTGACTTTGCCTTTGCCGCTGTAGTGGGCTTAACTGTAAGCTGTGAAGGTCTGAAAACACCCTCAGAAGCCGATGCCTGCTCAGTAGCTCCGGACCCATCTGAGGGAATAGTTTCCGTAGGTCCACGTGGCTGTCGGTTGCGGCCTGTGGCTCTGAGGTAGCGGGTGTCAGGGGCTGCGAAAGCGCCTCACTGAGAACCGGCGACTGGCCTAGAAGAGGTTTAGTCGGTTTTGGACCTCGGATGCCTGTCCTTTTCTTTGCGTTTTTTATAAATTCCGGTCGTCGGTTGTTCCAACGGCATTTTGTAATTAAACCTTCGGCCAAAATAATGTGAAGCAAATTCAAACAGACGTTTAATAGTGCGATTATTGAATCTAGCACAAAACCAACAACTAGTGACGTCGTGGTCAGGGCCTAGGCAAGGAATACAGAAAGAGTGAAAGTCCTTATGAGGTATTTGCTTCCCACAAAAAATACAACTATTAACTTTTACGAAATCGGTCTGGAGCAAGAAAAAGTTTCCCCAACAGGGTACTTAGCTTTACTGAAGACTTCGGTTCTGAAACCCAATTTTCAAAATCTCAGGAGTCTGCCGACCAGCACTTGCGAACTGCTTTTGCTTCGGGCACCGCGCGGCAAGAAAGACTGAAGAAAATTGCGTCTGTTGCAGCATTTATACCCCTGGCGCACTGATGTCAGGGAGGAGGCGACAGCAACCGACGCCGGACCAAGACTTTGGAACCTGGGCCGACTGCGGGTCACCTGCCAGCAGGATAACCGAAGTGTAATGACTGCAACAGTGAAACACTATGAACATCAGACTGTATTAATTTTAAGAAGGCACAACTAAACAACTAGACTGGTATTGAACAGCAGGAACTATTATTTGAAAAGGCACACTATATATATGCTTCAAATCTGGCCCTGATAAAGCAGCCAAGACCTGTATGCAAACTTACCAGCAGAAAGAGCCGATTGTGACAAAGGGGCAAAGTATTAAAAGAAGGTGACAGGGTGTTTGCGGAAAATGATTATTCCCTAAACAACAGACAGAAGAGGAATAAATTTATTCCAGCAATCAGGGAATGTCGAAAGGCAGGTGTGACATTCAAGCTGCTATATCCAAGCTGCCTTCAGACTACTATTTCCTGGAAGATCACAGTAATTTTTGATGCAGAACAGGCTATGGAGGAAATACAAAAATTTGCCCAATAAAAAGTGAGCCATCAAGAAGAAGGGAACTCAGCTCCTCATTCTTATGATAATAAAGTACACTGAGAGACTTTGCCAGTGGAACCCTTTCCACAGTTCCAAATGAAAATGTTTGAGGGACAGAAAAAGCACAGGAGGTGACATGAAGAATCAAGAGTATCTTGGAAAGAACCAGAGTCTGGACCTGGAAGATGAAGATGGAGCAGGAAGACCAGCAACACAGAAATTATTGAATAAATGTGAGAATCCAAAGCATCAATCATGTATAAGGATACATAAGGATGTATAAGGAAAAGTGGAAAACTTTTAGTTGTTATGTACTCACCATAACTTCAGATGTTTGGGATCCATCTCGCCTACATTCTGACTGATGGGCTCGGAGCCGATCCCTCGGCTCCGACTCAGCACGCTTATGCTATAGAGCGAGGCCTCTAATTGGCTGAACTATCTTTATCCCAGGATGCACCACCACTAATCCCCCAGATCTTGTTTGTCCGCATTCATGCACACATGCACAGCTTGATTATATAACATTGTTAGATGTTTCAAGAAGAAACAACAGGATTCGGACCTTCTGATATCCTCTGATCTCCAAGGAAGGGGGAAGGAGGGTGGGTTATTAGGAATGTAGGCGAGATGGATCCCAAACATCTGAAGTTATGGTGAGTACATAACTAAAAGAAGTTATGTGATCCTATCTCGCCTACATTCTGACTGATGGGACAGCGTCCCTAGCACCTAAATCCCGGGTGGCTCATTGGAAAACACTCCTGAGCACTGTGGAACCAAATGAAGCTCGTCCTCTAGATGCCACATCTAATTTGTAGTGAGAAATGAAGGTATGCGGGGAAGACCATGTAGCCGCAGCACAAATGTCACTAATAGCAAGCTTAGAATGAAATGCTACCGAAGTAGCCATAGCCCTTGTAGAAAGAGCCTTGACAGAGGTGGAAAGCTCCTTGTTAGAATAAACATAAGCTTGAGTAATACAGTCCCTGATCCATTTGGCAATAGTGACCTTTGTGACTGCGTTGCCCAATTTGTTTTCTGCAAAGGACACAAACAACTGATCTGTCTTCCTTGATTGTTTGGTCCTATCCAAATAAAAACGTAACTGCCTGTGGACATCTAGTGTGTGGAAAATAAATTCCGCTTTATTGGAGTATTTTGGGAAAAAAACTGGGAGCTCTAATGACTGTTGCAAGCATAAAGTAGAACAGACTTTGGGAACAAAAGAAGGATTTGGTTTGAGGGAAACCCTGTCTGTATGAAAAACCAAGTACGGAGGTTTCACTGACAAAGCTTGAAGTTCTGAAACCCTTCTGGCTGAAGTAATTGCCACTAGAAAAGCTGTCTTCCATGATAGAAACTTTAAATCACAGGTAGCTGCCGGTTCAAAGGGGGAAGAAGTCAAGGCGCGTAATACTATATCGAGATCCCATGGAGGTGCAGGATGAGAAACTGGAGGTTTTAATAGAGCAGCACCTTTCAAGAAGGTCTTACACAACCTGTTGCTCATTAAGGGTGGGTCTATGGATTCATGAAAGTTAGAAATCGCTGCCAATTGTACTTTGATGGTAGAAACAGAAGAGCCTTGGTTGAAAAGATAGGTTAGGAACTTGAGTACTTCTGTTACGGGGGTTGAAATGGGGTCCAGGCCCCGGAGTTGAGCCCATATAGCAAATCTTTTCCATTTGCTAGAATAAAGTTTCTTCGTAGCAGACTTGTGGGCCGAAGACAATATGTGCACTACATCTGGGTCTAGTGCATGTCTCCTGACTATGGTTGGAAGAGGAGGAGCCAGGCCGTCAATCTTAATGTGTGCAGGGACTGGTGTAGTAGTCCCGACTGATGAATCAGTAGGTCTGGGACCTGGTCCAGGAACCATGGACCTTCCAGAGCATGTTTCCGAAGATAGGGAAATCAAACTTGACGAGGCCAGTAAGGAGCAATTAAGATCATCTTGCTCCCTAAGAGAGAAGCCTTCTGAATTAACTTGGGTAGGAGAGGAACTGGCGGGAAGGCATAAAGCAGGCCGGTGGGCCAAGGATGGACTAACGTGTCCATAGGGCTCTTCCCCGGAGCCGGGGTTAGGGAGAAAAAATCTTTGCACTTCGCATTCAGAGGAGTCGCGAAGAGGTCGCAGCACGGAACTCCCCATTCGCTGAAAATCTGTCTTGTAATAGTCATGTTCAGAGACCATTCGTGAGGAGGATGGTTCTGCTCAACCTGTCGGCTATGACATTGGATTTGCCCGGTATGTGAGTAGCCACTTGGAAGCGTTTGGTTGAGGATTGCCCATTCCCAGACCCTCATCGCTTCTCTGCAAAGAGGATAGGATCTGGTCCCTCCCTGCTTGTTCAGGCACCAGACAACTGACATGTTGTCCGAGTGAACAGCAATTACGCCCTGAGGGAGGTAACAGTGAAGGGCTTGAAGGGACAGAAGTACTGCTCTCATTTCTAGGATGTTGATGTGGAGAGAGGTCTCTTCCGGATGCCATTTGCCCTGGACTGACCTGCCCAGGGAATGCCCCCCCCCCACCCCGTCTGGGAGGCGTCCATGGTCAAAGTGGCCGCCGGAGGAGGAAGAACAAAGGGTCGTCCCTGATCCAAATTGGAAGACACTAGCCACCAGCGAAGGTCTCGTCTGCAAGATTCTGTGATCCATATTAGATGATTGAGAGGGAGTTCCTGAAAGGACCACTGAGTTGAAAGAAGCCACTGGAGGATTCTCATGTGTAACCTTGCCAAGGGAACTAGCAGAACTGTGGCAGACATCGATCCCAATAGTTGCAAGACCATTCTGGCTGGGGCTTTGGACCTGGGGAGTAAGGCTCGAACCTGATTTTGTATGATCTGAATTCTGTCTGCAGGTAGATAGACCCGCATCTGGTTTGAATCTATCTCTGCCCCTATGAATTTTATTCTTTGAGATGGCCGTAACACAGACTTTGGCCAATTGAAGGTGATTCCGAGGGAATTGCCCAGTGATGTTGTGGCTTGCAGGCTCCGTAGAAGTAGATGCTTGGAGGTGGCAGTTAGAAGCCAGTCGTCTAGACGGAAACACCTGGAATCCTAGACTCCTCAAGTGAGCAGTCACTACTGCCAAGCATTTGGTGAACACCCTGGGGCTGTGGTGAGACCAAAGGGCAGCGAAACTGAAAATGACTGCTTCCTAGGCTGAAGCGCAAGTGTCTCCTGGACGTTTGATGTATTTTGATATGGTAATAAGCGTCCTTGAGGTCTATGGAGCACATCCAAACACCTTTCTCCAACAACGGGAGAATGGTTTGTAAAGTGACCATTCGGAACTTGGACTTCTTGACTGAACGGTTTAGGTTGCTTAGGTCCAAAATGGGCCTCAAGTCCCCGGTCTTTTTTGGCACTAAAAAGAATCTTGAGTAACTCCCTAATCCGATCTGGTCTGCAGGGACCGGTTGGATGGCTCCTTTTTGCAGCAGTTTTGAAATTTCTATGGCTGCGGTATCCCGTTGACTGGGTGGTGGGTCCGGGATTCTTTTGGACTGAGGGGGGGGGACAACAGAAAGGGATGGAGTAACCTCCGGCGATAATTCGAAGCACCCATAGGTCCTGAGTGATCCCTTCCCAGGCCTTTAGGTGCTTGAACGACCCCGACTGGCTCCGGAGCAGCACAGCCGGGCAATCCCTCAGGGACTATGAAAGGTTGAGGAGCCACGAAAGGACTCGCGGTCTCCAGTGTTGCGGGGGCCTCTGCCGCCTCTGGGACGGCGTCTTCCTGATGAATTTCCCCCTCCTCTGCCTCTGGAGGGGGAACCTTCCTGCTGAGAGGGGTAAGACTTCTGCGATCTCCGGACCCACATCTTCCCTCCTCTTTTAGCCTTGGGATAAGGCCGAAAGGGAGTGGAAAATCGTGCCCCTATGGCAGTCAGAGTCTTACCCTCCTGTTCACAGCGGGTAAGTGTGTCTTTCACCTTGGGCCCAAACAGGGAGGACCCATCGAAGGGGGCGTCGGCGAATGAAGACTTGAAGGCCTCCGCGAAATGACACAGGCGAAGCCAGGCTTGTCTCCGTAGAGCAATGCCTGTACCGCCGCTCTACTCGGCCGCATACGAGATGAGCCTCATGGACAAGTTCGAAATGGATGACATTGTAGCCAGCTGAGATCCAACCGTCTGGGCCAGCTCCTCAGGCAGGTTACCTAAGAGGGTATCGGACAGCTCCTTAATCAGATCCCTCTGGAATCTCGTAAAGTGCGTTAGGTAGTTCAGAGACCTCAAAGTAAAGGCCGCTGAACTAAGGGTGCGCTTGCCGTACCGATCCATGCTCCTAGACTCCTTATTAGGAGGATGGACGGACGTAGAAGCCTCTGCTACATCCTGCTGTGTAGCAGATGCCACCACCATAGCATCCACAGCCACACCTTTCGTGAGGAACTCTCTATCTGGGGGTGCTAAAAGAAATTTGTTTGGACGAGGCACCGGTTCCACAGAGTCCGGGTGTTCCCACGCCCTTCGACAGATCAAATCCAAGAGCTCGTTGAAGGGCGGAGACACCCAGGAGGTGGAGGGCTGAGCCCCGAAGGCCTTCAGGAACACCGACTCATCAGCAGAGGGAGGTTTGGACTGCCAGCCGCCTCGTTGTTTTAGGGCTTCTAGGATGTCTGCAAAGGAGACATCATCCGAGGACGACTTGGGGGACCCCTCTGCATCATCGAGATCGGTGTCAGATGTCAAAGACTCATCAGGGGAGTCAACGTGCTTCCTCTTGCACGTTTTCATCCTGGGTTGTTATTCCGAAGAGGCTTCAAAAGGACCTCCCGACGAGGGAGAAACCCCAGCGTGGTAACCTGAGGCCCAGGGGCTCCACTGTCTGCTGACAGGGGAACTGCCAACGACCCAGTCTCCAAATGTAGGGAAGGAGCTGGGGAAACTGTGGAGGTAGCCAAAGAAGATTTGGCTAGAGCACTCCTCATAGCCCTGAAGGCGGGACCACCAGAATCCTGGGAAGGTCCCCCCTCCGTGGCCACGACAGTGGATGGTACTCCCGCCGCCGACGCACCAAGAGGGAGACTTGGGACCGAAGGTATCAATCCCGAAGCCTCCCCCCCAGGGCCGAAGGAAGAAGTCCGTGCACTGAACTCCGACCCAGGAGCCGGAGTCGGAGCAAGGGTCAGGCCTGACCCTAACACCTCCACTGGTTCCACCAACACCTGCTCCAACGGTGCCGAAGCTGTTGGAGGAGGAAGTACTGTAAGGGAGTGGACCATCGGCTCCGAAGCCAAACGGGCTGGAGCCGAAACCATCTTTTGGAACACCGGAGACTGGAAAAGTCGAAGGAGTACCCTGTCGATGTCCGAATCAGACATCCTGGAAGATCTCGAGGATACCGATCGGGCCCGAACCGATTTCTCCATCGGCTCCGAAGGGCTTGGGGACCGGCTCTGAAAGGACTCCACAATTATCGGCTCCGAGGAAACTTTCAAAGAAATTTCCCTCTGCGCCGATAAGGACTTCGGCTCCGAGGGGGAAGTGTCTGAGTCGATGACCCTTATCGGCTCCAATATCAGTGGAGCCGATGAGGGTGACCCGCCTCTCGATGCTCCAGACCTCGGCTCCAAAACCCGAGGGGTCGAGGTAGGAGGCATCGAGGCAGATCGTTCTGACCTCGGCTCCGAAGTCCGTGGAGCCGATGGAGAAGTCTGCTTACCTTTTTTAGCCGTCTGTTCCGACTGACTGGTCGGAGCCGGCGCTTTCCTCTTCTTAGAAGGAGATGGAGAGGAAGATAAAGCCTCCTCGAAAGAAGGCTTGATTAATCCTTTAAGGATTAATTTGTTTTTCCTCTCCTGGAGGACTCGGGAGGAAAACGCATGGCATACACTGCATGATTCCTGGAGATGTTTGGCGCCAAGACAATAGACGCATGAGGAGTGGTCGTCCGTAATGGACATTTTAAACCCACACCTCGTGCACTTTTTAAACCCGGAGGGTTTATGTTCCTTAGACATAGTTGTGCAGAATAAAACAGAACACAACAGTAAACTTTAAACAGTTTTTAGGACACAGGTACAAATAAGTATGCTCGTACACAGAATATTATAAACTGAAGAAACTTTTTTTTTTTTTTTTACACACAGACAGAAAAAAAAGGACAAGGGAAGAAACAAGGAGGGTCAAGACCCTCTAAGTCAAACGGGTACTTGACCCACACACAACCACTAAAGTAGTTAGTACAGGGGAAGGCCCCTCTAACTGAAACGGAACCTTCTCTGACAGGAAAAATAAAGTAAATTTCAATAAATCAACAAGAGACACACTCGTACACAAAAAATAGCTGTTAAAACAGCTTTTGGGTTGAAAAGAGAAAACTACTGACAGGAAAAGAGACTATTAATATAGTACTTAGCCCAGCCAATGTTGAGACCATGTCCAAGCTCTGTAAGCGGCAAACGAGATCTGGGGGATTAGTGGTGGTGCATCCTGGGATAAAGATAGCTCAGCCAATTAGAGGCCTCGCTCTATAGCATAAGCGTGCAGAGTCGGAGCCGAGGGATCGGCTCCGAGCCCATCAGTCAGAATGTAGGCAAGATAGGATCACATAACATCTGAACTTTTGTTGACTTTGTTAAACTTGTGGGGAAATGAAATGTATTTGCCTCATTTTACATCATTAATGTTTGGAAGGACACTGAGGGGAAAAAGGGAACTAAGTAAAACTATTTCTGTTCTTAATACTTCTATGAAATTTTTCAAGATATAAACTGCGTGTTTTATTAGTAAAGTACTTTTAGTTGCTCTTGTATGCGATAAAGATACCAATATAAACAGATACCTTTTCTTTATCTTGATTATTTTTGTAGTATTAGGAAATGTGGGCATTACAATGCAAAAATAGAAAGACAAAAGCATGTTTAGTTAATATGCTGTAATCTTGGGGTGCTGAGGTGTGAGTGCAGTGCAAATGTGCACAGGTCATAACATATACAGAGCAGATATGTTTTCTCTTACTTTTGCATATGTGATTGTCTGGATTAAGACCCCTGGCTTAATCTAGCAAGTTTTAGTGGAAGCAAGTAAATAAGAGAACATAGAATATAATGAAGTTTTCCTATAGCAATAAATGTTTCAGCTTGTCTTTAGAAGCCTGCAGCTGAGGACCATACTTTCTCTGTTTCCATGGAGACAAGCTGATTATACCGAAATAAAAAAAAGCCAAAACATTGTTTCTTCAAGGCTAAAAGTTAAATGTTTTCTGAAAGCATGCAAGCTGTTTTTGCATCCAAGTGGGGAATAAAGATAAAAAGGACAGACATCAATTAGCATAAGTAGAAGCACAGGCAACAACATGCATCTTAGTACAGATAACCTGAACTTTAGGTTAGTTAAGGCCTATGTTTGCAGCTGTCTATTTGAGATAATTGTTCCTATTAGGAGGGCTAAATGTCATTATTTGAATATGTACATAGTTCTGTGTGATTTTTATAGGAGTGTTCCAGGGGGTGTGGGGGGTTGTTTTTCTGTTTGAAGATTTTTATTAAAACAAAAAGTATTGAAAATTTTAGGTTCCAATGTTGGTAACAAAAGCTAGAGAGACACATTTAAAAAAGTTGTTTGTGACAAAGGGAGATACTGCTAGCACAGCTATAAGTCATTGGTGAATATCAAAATGATTTAAGTAAGACACTTGTGTTACAAATGTATTAGAACTGTATGCCGTGTGTATATCAGACTGCTGGTACAGAAGTGTGTGCTGAAAATGTTTTTGCAAAGTGCTGTTTGAAATGTAACCACAGTGTGCCCTACTGGAATAGAACAGAAATGTACATGCACTATTGTAACTGTTTAAATGTATATATTTTAAACAGTGGAAACTGGAATACAGGAGGTTAACTTCAGAAACATAGCCTAAATTAAATTACTTTATGGCTATGCAATAAAAGGCGGAACCTTTCAGTTATCAGTGCACCAAGAGACATAATGTCTATGCTGAGAAGCTTTCCATATTGTCTTCGGAGTGAACTAATTACTAACTCTGAAAGTATGAAGGAATGCACAGGACGTGCTGGAGGGATAGATTCCTGTCCCAGAGACTTCCCTCGCTCTGGAACAGAATCTCAGTTGATGTTAGGCAGAGCCCCTCGCAGACTGTCTTCAAGGGGAATCTTGATGAGTGGATGGAAAATTGTAAATTTACCCCTGGGATCACTTCAGTGGCCCTGCTAGACAGAGGCCCAGGAAACTAATTTAAAAGGGAGGCGAAAGCCAACTCATTCTGGCTAGGCTTATAAATGCCCTTGGGCAGATAGCCTAGTACCTACCTATGAACCTTTTATGACTTCCAGCATCTGCCAACGATCTGAGGTCTACGTATTTTCACAGATAGATGCTACATACTGCCAAGCTTCCAGCAGTGGTGTTTTACCTGGGATAGAGTCATAGTCAGATGACAAGAAATTATGTCATTCTGCAAACTATCCCAACAGTAATATTTTAAATATTAATTTGAGGAGTCTTAGTGAGAAAGGAGATTCTGTATTCTGTCTTGGACCTGACAAGAACCATTCACCACAAAATCTGCCTTGTTCTGATGAAGTAAGTTACTAGGGAATAATATAATTCTCTTAGATCTTAGATACAGTCAGGAATATAGCAAAGCTTAGTTTAGAGATTTTTCTTTATTTGAGACGGTCCTATAACGTTTTAAATATTTCCTGTGCTTTTGAACTCCGATGTCACTGTGAATATATATGGAGTATTTTCTTGTTCTTTTATTATTTACTATTAAATATATTTAAACGTTTTCATTGTGGCTGATCTGTCTATAGATAAATTTTGAGAGTACTTTTATATTTATTTGGTGACACTGTGTGGGCCACTCCTAACAGCCTTGCTCTTGGTCAAACTACCATTTGAATTAATATTACACAGTAAGACTGGACACCTTTTGTTAAGGGCCTTAAAGTAGCTGATAAGAATTTAGCTGGTGGCTGTGATAACTACCTTATCGTCTGGGCCAAAGGGGACATACCTAGTAAACTTGTGCCAGCCTTTCCCAGGTGTGCATGTGTGTGCGTGTGTGCGTGTGCATAAATCAAACCTCAAAGAGAGTGTGTGTCAGCAGCCTGGGCAGGGACACAAAGCACTGGCTGGAAAGAGAGGGTGCTGGAGGTCTTGACATGGCCACTCAGATGAGATCTCAACTCCACAGCTGTGCCAGTGGAGAGCCTTTATTAGGGTGTGGAGAAAGAGGGAGAAACCAGCCCCCGACAGACTGTGGTCTCTGTGTGCTCTTAAGGGAAATTGTACTTGACACAGACAGCTGCATGTGGAAATACTGTGCGTGTACCTGCTATCCTTCAGTGTACAAACAGCATTGGTGCCAGTGGTGAGGATTGAGGCTCCTTGATTAACTTGTCCAGTGGTGGGTCATCATATACAATAGGTGGGAATAATGACTTCTTACCATAATAGCAACACCTCCCACATTATCTTGGAATGTGAATAGTCTCACAGGTATACGCAGAAAGAAAAGAGGTTATTACATCAAGAAATACAGAGTGCAAATAGCAATGCTATAGGAAATATATTTGGAAAGAATTGAGCATGTGAATTTAATGAAGAAAGGAATTCAGGATGGATATTCAGCAGAATATCGGGGACAAAGGAAAAGTGAAGGGCTTACAATAACTGCTAGGGGAGCTCCAATAGTAACAGAAGAGGGGGAAAAAGATAATGGCAAATTTGTGGTAGTAAGTGGCTACTGGCAAGAGATGGCATGTATTTATATTCCACCTAAAACTGCTATTCTGGAGTGTAAAAACTTTTGGAAGAAATAATCAGATTGAAGCAGGGATTATTTTTTATAGGTAGGGACTGGAATTTGATTTGCATCAATTAGGATGGATCTGGGTGGCCTAGGAAGGAAATATAACAGTAGAGTAGATTTCTGGGAAAAAAAAATTAAAACATTTGGTACGAAAGGGATGAATTCAATAGCAAGAACTTCAAAGAATTTACATATTACTCCCAAGGTAAAATAACATGGATGGACTAGACAGACATTATATTTGACAACAACATGTGCATTTAATTGAGAGCTTCAACACACATTCAATAACTATTTCAGAGCATGCACCAATGATTATATATGCAACCATCAAAAATAAATAAATAAACAAACAAGCTACGGGCCCCAAAAAAAATGTGTTCTTCACTTTAGTGCCTCGGCTCAACAGCCTTTAAGAAGTAAAAACAATACCAAACATCCCCATTTATAACAAACAAACCAGCAATTAATATAATTAATCAATAAAAGAAATCAAATATTTCCAATTAATATCTCACAATTAAGACCACAAGGTACCAAAGTACTGTACTTCAATATAATAACAGATTCCTTAAAAAGAAGTCTATCTTTTAATATAAAACTATTTTTTCAAAGAATTGTCCCTCATAGTAATGTAAAATCACCATTATGATGTTCTTTAAAATGAACAGCAATAGTACTTTCTAATTTTTGTTTCTTCATTTCCCTAACATGTTCCTGCAATATAGTGCTAAACATCATTATACTTTCCGCAATGTAGAACAGGTTGCAGAGATATTTAAGGGCATAAATAATACCCTCAGTCATACAGGCAAATGTTCCGGATGAATCAAATCTGATATTATTTATCAATTTAAAACCATGTACTATAAATTTACAAATATTGCAATTGTTACAGGGAACAGTACCCAACAACTTAACAATATCAACATTAGGAGACACAAAATGAGCTCGAACAAACATATTGTATAAAGTAGGAAATAAAAGGCACATTAAAAAATATTTTAGATAATTCACTATAATTCACAACAAATTTACAAACTTTCCCCTATTCCTTCACTCAAAATTTTATAAAACAATACATTTTCTCTTGTCCACAAATATTCTTTTTATCTGTACAAGAGTAATTTCTCTTATTCAAATTATCTTATTTAAAGCTTTCTTAATTAAATTAAAATCATCCCCCCTATTTAAAAACATTACTGTTCTCAAAATTTCAGAATAAAGATCTTCATTATTGTTACAAATCCTATGTAATTGTAATAATTCCCCATAGCGTAAAATTGCTATTAAATAGGGAGGATAACTATCGTCATGCAAATATTGGCCACCATCAGTGAACTTCTATTAACAGATGTACGAATAGATCCATTTTCAAGGCCCTTCAGACATTTTTATGTAAATCATCTTGACAAAAATTAAATATCTACATCTGTAATATAAAACATGACTTCTTACAAACTTATGTGGATACAAACAATCCATCTCAAATCAAGCTATCAACAAATTTGCATACATGGGGCAAACTATGCCCACATGGCAGTGCCCTGTAGTTGGTGATAAATCACATTATGAAAACTAAAATAGTTGTTGCAAAGGCAAAAAATTGTACCAACTCTATAATATAATTAGAAACAGGATGGCCTCCTAAAAAACAGTATACTGCTTGTATGCAATCTGTATGTCTAATACTGGTGTATAAACTAACATCCAGAGTAACCAAATACATCCTAGTATTCCATTTAATTGTAGAAATTTTATTCAAAGAATCAAACACATCTTTAATGCAAGATGGAAGTTTTTCAACAAAGGGGAGAAGAAAATTATGCAATAAAATTCCAATATTATGTAAAAAAATAATATGAAGCAGAAACAATTGGTCGTCCAGGTGGGTTCTTCATGTCTTTATGTATTTTCTGTAAACAATAAAAGGTTGCCATACTGCAACCCACTACAGTGAACTTCCTTTCAACATATTCTTTAGAAAAATAACCTAATTTGAAACCCTTCTCTAATAAACATTTAAACTGTACCAATACATCATTAACAAAGTTAATATTAACGAATATTACTTTTTTTCATAAACCATCTCATTATTTAAAATGTTCAAGGAACATCTGTGCATACTGCATATGGTGTAGAATTACTATCTTGTTGCCATAGCAAATGGTTTTCTGACTAAATCCTTCTTTGCACTTAGATTTTTTTAAAGCAACCCACTCACCCTTTGTTAAAAGTAAAGGTGGTATAGGTTATAATTTATTAAAATCTTCATACATTTGTTCAACTGCATAACTCAACATAGTTGCAAATTGCTTTACATGTTCATTACTATAAAGGGGTATGAACTCACTCTTGTATGGAATATTACAAGTATCCAAAAAACAATATGCATTAAAAACCATATTGTCATGAACTACATCACATACATCAGAACTACAAAAATCTTTCATCGGAAACATCAGCAACTTCAGTTGCATTTTTATTTTATTATAAAAACATTTCAAATGTAATTTATGAACAAACTGAAAAATGTCCTGCTTTACAACATATAGACACAGCAATACTGTGGCTGTAAACTTTAAACCATGTATCTGTTCATTAGAACATTCATGCACCAATAATTACCAAGATAAAAATTCAAGGCAATGAATTGAAGACGAGACACTGACACTTCCCCATCTACCCGTTAGAGGAGTTTAAGGAATGGGTAGTAGAAATGATTTGGGAGTTATTACAGAACATAGAAAGTACCACAGAAGTTACAATTAGTGAGTGGGATAAAATGAAAGTGATGTTTAAAAATAGGATAGAAATAAAGTAATAATTATTTAGAGGTGCTGACAAAAGGTTGAAGTATTATAAAATAAGGCAAATCTCCCGAACAAGAAGAGGTACAACTGCAGAGTGTTAAAGAGAAAATAAGTGAGTACCTGGATAATATGCATGAGTTTACAAAGATTACTGGTGAGCACCTGTTTTTTTGTTAACGCTAGAGCACAAAACTTTTAACACAATGATTCAGACAACAGAATGTAGAAAGGTTTGCTGCCAAACACAGGGAGTCTTCAATATGAAAAATAACCAGAGATCCTGTAACAGTATTAAAGATATTTGGAAAGTTCATTAGAATTTGTACAAAAGCAGAGAAGTGGGGAAGTCAAGAAAAAGCACAAATGGAAATATTTATGGAAGACTTAAAAATGCCAAGGTTAGAGGTAGACGAGGCTGAACAATTAACAGTTAAAATAGCAGGAGATTAGATAAAAATGATGATGTATAACCAAGCTGCAGGAAAGTCTCCAGGAATAGATGGTATTCGGGAGGAGGTTTGGAAGCTAGGAAGGAGATCCAGTTTCATATGGGCCCATTTCGATTTTAAACCATGATTATAAAGTGTTTATGTCTATAAAGGCTAGAAGAATGGCAGAAGTGTTGCCAAAACTGATAGATCTGGATCTATGTGGTTTTGTGGAGAGGAGGCAAACATTTGACAACATTAATAAAATAATGGTGATGATATAGAGGGAGGCAAAATGTAAGAAAATAGTGCTGTTGTTGGTGGGTATTGATGCAGAGAAACCATTCAAAACAGTAAGCTAGGATTTTATAAGTAGGGCAGTGGAAATATTTGCATTTCCTGACTCAATAATAAGGTTAATTAGGAGGATATATGAAGGGATCAGAGGCAAAAGTCAAAGTGGGAGGGCTCCTCTCTGATATGTTTTGTCTGAACAGAGGAACCAGGCAGGGGTGCTCTCTTTCCCCTTTGTTATTTCTGTTGCATTTAGAACCACTGGCAAAAAAAAAGGGACTAAAAAATTCAAAGATATAATTCGTATGATGTTCAAGAAAAGTTGGCTCATTTGCAGACATGATTTTGTACCTGATTAAACCAGAAAAGAATAGCATTGTGGAACATTTTGAGTCAGTTCCAGTGTTTTATGAGCGAGAAAATTAGTGAAGGTAAAACAAAGGCTATAGCTGTAACCATGTACCTACACATGAACTGGTTCAGCAATACCCATGTTTACGGGGACATGATAAAATGAAGCACTTGGGAGCATGGGTTAAGAATATGTGGGAAGAGACTTAATAAAAGATAACACAAAAAAGTACAGTTGTGTACACTTACCATAAATGTAGATGTTAGAGTGTATTCACTGTTGCAGTCATTACATTTGGGTAATCTGCTTGCAGGTTGCCCTCAGTCAGCCTGATTAACAAAGTCATGGGTCCTGCATTGGTTGCGGTCCCTTATTCCATGACGTCAGGTCGCCGGGGATATAAAACATGCAGCCGACGCCATTACATCAGTTTTTCTTGCCCCAGATGTCAGGTGCCCCCCTAGTGAGGAGCAAATAAACATAAAAACACAAAGGTATACCTCCAACAAAAAGCAAATACAACAAAAAGGCTTTTAAGCATAGTAAAGGAAAGGAGAGGTATAGCCAGAAGAAATTAGGGGGCTGGAGGGAGGGTAACCAGGACCGCAACAGTGAATACACTTGAACATCTACATTTATGGTAAATATACACAACTGTACTATGTTCTTCATGTTTCACTGTTGCAGTCATTACATTTGGGTAGATTCCCAAAGCTATGGCTGGGAGGAGGAGTTTATATAGCATTAGGGCCAGCTATAAGGCCCTGCAAGCCAGCAGTTGCAAAGCCAGCTCTGGATTTAAAGAAAATTGGCAAATGATAACGCTTGGTTAAAGTATGTACAGAACTCCAAGTAGCAGCTTCTAGGATGTCCCTGGCAGGAACACCTCTGAGGAAGGCTGCAGAAGTAGATGCAGCCCTGGTGGAGTGAGATCTGATCCCCTGGGGGGGTAGGTTTTCCATGGTGCTTATAGCAGAAATTAATGAAATGGCTTATTCATTTAGAAATGGTTTGTTCTGAAATAGCCTTCACCTCTGCCCCTGCAGCAAATGCTACCAGCAGTTCAGATTTTCTTCGAGGTTTAGTCCTGTCCAAGTAGAATCTAAGTTGTCTGTGCATATCCAAGAAATGCAGAATCCATTCCCCTTTGTTCTGTGGATTGGGAAAGAAGGCTGGAAAATGAATGGACTGATTAAGAGCCACACTGGAAACCACTTTGGGCATGAAGGATGGATTGGTCCCGAGTGACACCCTGTCCGCATGAAAGATGATGAAAGGCTCCACTGCCATAAGGGCCTGTAATTCAGATATCCTTCTAGCTGAAGTGATTGCTAAAAGGAAAGCCGTTTTCCAAGAAAGAAATTTTAAGTCTGCAGTAGCAGCTGGCTCGAAAGGAGGTAGAATGAGTTTCTCCAATATAAAGTTAATGTCCCAGGAATGGGTCAGAGCTCTCCTGGGTGGTCTCAAGTTTTTGGCCTCTCTGAGGTACTGCTTGAGCAGAAGATGAGAGAAGAGGGGAGGTTCTGTGTTATAATGAACTGAAATGGCAGAGGCGTGAATATTAATGGAGGAAAAAAAAAGACAGGCCCTTGTGAAGCAGCTCAGTTAAGTATTGCAAAATCGGAGGTAAAGTGGGCACTGCTGTGCTCATCCCTTGAGATTAGTTCCAGGCACAGAATCTTTTCCATTTTTCAGCATAAGATTTTCTAGTACTAGGTCTCCTTGCCTCTAAGATGACATCCATCACAAGTTTGCTGAGGGATGATAAGGGTGAATTTAAGTGATTAGCCAGGCTGCAAGGTTCAATGTTGGAAGCTGAGGGTGCAGAATTCGGTTCTCCTGCTGAGACAGCAGGGAAGAGGTCTGAGGGAGGTGCCATGGAGATAACTGTGACACACTGTGCAGGAGGGGGTACCAGTGTTGGCGTGGCCAGTCTGGAGCAATCAAGATCACCCTTTGTTTGTCCCGTTTGACTTTTAGTAGAACGTTGGAGAGCAGAGGCAGTGGAGGAAAGGCTTGTTTGTGGGGAGTCCTTGTGCAAAACTTATCAAACTGGTAGTTCTGGGGGGAGGCAAATAGATCTATGTCTGGGCTCCCCTATACACATGCCAACATGTTGAAAATCCTTGGTTTCAGTTTCCACTCGTGTGGGTCCATGAGATTATTGCTTAGTCTGTCTGCCAGTGTATTTAACTTTCCTGGCAGGAATTGAGCTTGTAGGTGCACTTGGTAGCTCAAGGCTGTGTTCCACAATGCCATGGCTAGTCTGCAGAGGGGGCAGGAATGTGTACCCCCCTGCTTTTTTATGTATCACATAACCATGGTGTTGTCCATCTTTACCATTAGTTGTCCTGGAAGAATGTAGTCCTTGAAGGCTATCAGAGCATTCTGTACAGCTAACATTTCTTTTTGATTGATATGTAGGCACATTTGACATGGGTTCCATTTGCCATGAATGCACTTCACTGCCAGGTGAGCCCCCCCCCCATGCATAGTCTGATGCATCTGTTAGGATTTGGGTGGCAGGGGGTAGCGTGAATGGTAGTCCCTTGTTTTGGTGGCAGGCCTCTGCCCACCAGAGGAACTCTAGGAGTAGGAAAGATATGACAGGAATCATGGTTTCCAGGCTGTGAGAACGTTGACTCCATAGGATTTTTAGATACCACTGTAATTTCCTCATATGCAGTCTTGCATATGGAATTAGAAGAATGCAGGAGGCCATAAACCCCAAGGCTTGCAGTATTCGTCTTGCAGATAGCAGGGTTTTTGTGGCCACTTGTTTGAAATAGGTTACCAAATTAATTTGCTTTTCTGGGGTAAGGTAAGCCATCTGGGAAGTTGTATTCAAACTTGCTCCCAGGAATGTAATTTGTTGACAAGGTACCAGTTGTGATTTCTTTTCGTTTATGGTGTACCCCAGACAAGTTAGAACCCTTTTTACAAACGCCGGATGATTCGAAAGCATGCCCTGGCTTTCTGCCTGAATTAGACAATCGTCCAGGTATGGGTATATTTGAATACTTCTTTGCCTGCAAAATGCAATAACTGGAGCCATGCAATTTGTGAATACCCTGGACGCAGCAGCCAAGCCAAAGGGCAGCGCAGAGAACTGATGATGCGTGCAGCCTGCTTTGAAGCATAGGTATCTTCTGCAGGATTCCCTGACTGGGATGTGCAGGTATGCTTCTTTTAAATCTAGTGTTGCCAACCAGGCATCTTTGCCTAGCATAGGAAGTAATTGGTGAAGAGTCAGCATCTTGAATTTTGGAATCTCCAGAAAGGTGTTTAGAGTAGACAGGTCCAGGATTGGATGCCATGATTTGTCTTTTCTGGGTACCAGAAAAAGTCTGGAGTAGAAACCTCATCCCTTTTCCTCTTCTGGTACCAGTTGAATAGCCCCCATGTTTAAGAGGGAAAGTACTTGTTTTTGAGCCTTTACCCACTGATTCGAGGGCAGGTATGGCCACCCATTTAGTGTTGGCAACATTTGGAAATGAAATCTGTATCCCTGGGACACTATATTTAAAACCCATTTGTCCTGGGTTATGAGTTCCCAGTTCTTTGCATGAAGAGCAATCTTTCCCCCCAAAGGGGCGGTCAAAAGATAAGTGCTTGAGAATTTTAAGAGGAAGTCATTGAGACTGTTTACCATAGGGGGGTGTCTTATTTCCAGATTTGAAATTGGAGGTCTCCCACTGCTTAGTTCTGAGAGCCCCCTGGGACTGAAACCTGGGGTTTTTGCTGTGCCTGGGTTTGGCTTGAGAAGACCTGGAAAGGACCAATTCTTAGTAGGCCAGTGCATACTAAATCTAGGAAGTTGCACTTGTCAAAAATCTTTAAGTTTGCATAGATTTAGCTTTATCTTCCATCTTTTTAAGAACTTCTTCAGCCTTGCTGCCAAACAGGCTGTCCTGATTTAAAGGAGCATCCAACAATTTAGCTTTAACATGATCAGGCAAAGACTGCTCCTTAAGCCAGGCATGCCTTCTAAGCACAGACCCAGTAACAGCAGCCCTACAAGAGGCCTCTAAAGAATCAAAACCACATTCCAAAGTATGTTTTCCAACTTGTTCAGTGGAATGTATTAAGTCCTGTAAATCTTTATTTTCCACACAGTCAGGAATCAACATAATTTTCTGTTTAAGCAGTCCAATAACATGTCGCGGATATTTTAACATATGAAATTGGCAGTTTAAAGCTCTGATTGCCAAGGTTGCAGAAGTATTAACCTTTTTACCCAATCTACCCAGTGCCCTGGAGTATATCAGAAGGGGTAGGATTTTTAGCAGTAGAAGCCTTAATGCCCTTGGGCCCCTGAGAAATAGTCTCTGGATCTGCAACAGGATTTTTGAAAAGGAACTTGTTGGACTCAGGAACCCTGTAGTATCTGTCAGGGTTACTAGGATCAGGAGGCCAAACTGGATTTCGAGAAAACATCAAAGTCTAGTACAGGAGGTGTAGCCAAAGGCTTATGCTGAGGTAGAAGGAGGAAATCCCTAAGCCTCTTTTTTTGAATCAGAAAATTCCTGGCTTTCCCAGTGAAAATGCTCCCTTAAAGTAGGTAAAGTTTCCTCAAAAGAAAAATCCTCAGGAGGGGAAGCAGAGGGAATAGAATCCTCTGCATCAGAATCCTCATAAGTAGGTATGGACAAATCCAGGTCATCAGAAGAGTCAGAAGAAACAGAATCCTGATCAGAAGAGTCATAATCAAGCTCAGCCCTAGGCCTCTTGGGGGGGGGGGGGGGGTTTGACTACCTCTGATTAGAGTTATTAGATCTTCAGCCATTTTTATCATTTGCTTTTTAGGCATAGAGGCCTGAGCATCGTTTTTTTAGACATGGATCGAGATTTAGGCCTTAGTAATGAAAGAGGTGTTGATTTAATATGCAGGTCTGTAGGCCTGAATACACCCTCAGAAGCCAGTGCCTGCACAGCGGCTCCAGACCCATCCAAGGTAGAGACATCCACGGGTTCCATAGTTGAAGTATCTTGCAGCATACCGGACTCCAAATGGGTCTCAGTAGAGGCCTGCGAATCAGAATTAGCGGGTATTGGGTGCTGCGAAAGCGCCTCACTGAGTACCGGCGAACTGGCTTAGGAGAAGCGTCGTCGGCAGTTTTGGACCTCGGCAGCCTGTCTCTGTCTTTATCTTTGCATTTTTTCGGAATCCTGGTAGTCGGATGGCTAACCGACGACATTTCTGGATAATTAAACCGAGAACCGAAATATTTAGAGGCAAAAATATACAAGACGACGGACAGTGCGCTGATTAAATAAGGCACAAAACCAACAGCAAGGTATGTCAGGGCCTAGGTAAGGAATACAGTACGAATGAAAATCTTCTTTATGAGGTATTTGCTTTCCACAAGTTATGCAATTATTAACTTTTACTGACATCAGTAAGGAGCAAGAAATAGTTTCCCCAACGGGGTACTTGGCTTTAAGTTGAAGACTTCAGTTCTGAAACTCGAAAATGAAAATTTCAAGAGTTGGCCGACCGGCACTTGCGAACTGCTTCTGCTTCAGGCACCACACAGCAAAGACTGATGTAATAGCGTCGGCTGCATGTTTTATACCCCTGATGACCTGACGTCATGGAAGAAGGGACAGCAACCGATGCAGGACCCAAGACTTTGTTAATCAGGCCGACTGAGGGCAACCTGCAAGCAGATTACCCAAATGTAATGACTGCAACAGTGAAACACAAAGAACATCTGAGAAAGTGGAATCACTTGCCAATAGATATGGATAGCAAGATATAACAGATAAAAATATTTTTAGTTTCTTTAGTTTTATACACAAATCAGGAATATTTTTTAATCAACCAAAGGAGAAGTTGTGGATACTAAGTTAAAGAGAAGAAGGATTTTACCTGGGAAGGGAAGATGGCAAGAGTCAAGTGAAATAAGCTGATCCTTCCAACTGAACAAGGAGGTCTAGGATTACCCAACTTGAGGGGATATTTTGCAGCTACACAGTTAAAGCTCTTGCACACAATACAAGTAGAGCTACAATTCATAGTTGAAAGGGATGACGAAAACGCAGGGTTGAATTCAAAACGTAAGGAAAGAGAATCTTTGGATGCAGACCCTTACAAAAAATGACAAAAAAGTTATGCAGAATATTATATTCATAAGGTAGTAGAAAGTATACCAAGAACTAAGCCAACATGTGAATGGAGATTCTGCTGATAGGGATGACTGCAACTAGGGGTCAAAGAACAAGCGAGAGAGGGCTGGAATTTACTGAAAGAAACTGGCAATGGAACAAAGGTACTGGAACAAATAATTAGAGAGGCAAATTTAATAGAATGGGAAGAAGCCAAGAAGAAATTTGGACTGCAGGCTAGAGAATGATATCACTCCCTGATACGGAAGGCAGAGAACAGGCAAAAAGAAAAGGATATGGGAATCCCAACTGAAAGGCCTTTGCTGGTTCAATTTTTAGTTGAATCTAGAACAGAAGCTGCTACTAAAAAAGGGATAATTAGTGGGACATATAAAAGTATTGCACAATAACTACAGGAAACAGAGAAGGTTAGAAAAAAGGGAATAAAGATTAGATAAGCATTTCACAAAGAAGCAATGGGAGGGCATATATATGGCCCCAAATATGCAACAAAGTCCTAGGATTTTTTCCTGGAAGTGTTTGCAAAGGTACTTGTAACAGAGATAAGATCCAACTTCGGATTATTTTTACAAAAGGGTAGGTACACATAAAAAATAGAATCTGTAGGAACAATATATGCAGAAAATGTTTTGGAGGAGGAATGAGGTTTAAGAGAAGGCAGGAACTGAACTTATACAATGTTGTATTGATTATGTTGTACAGAACAATGTGCGTGGTGTAAAATGTTTGTAAATGTGAGCTTGTTAATATGGTTTGATGACTTTTATATAAAATTTAAGTTCACCTATGTCACAAGTGATAATTCAATAAAGGTGCTTTAAAAAAAGAGGCTACCCATGTCTGGCATAAAAAGGCCTCCTCTGACCCAATACTGATGGAGCTACTGCACATCAGCACATGAAATGGCATTACAAATACTTGACCCAGTGATCTAAACCTCTTTTGCATCATCAACAGGACAGTTTGAAGGGACACATATCTTGCACAGGATACCACTGCTCTGGAAAAGATTCTCCATGCACGTGAAAAAAGCTCATCCCCATTTATATTCATGCAAATTTACCACATTAATGCCCCCTGTACTGCTAATGGATAAAGGAACCCCCTAAATGCTCTATCCCACCCATGGGTCTCCTAAAATTATCTATGGTACATGGATCTTAATTGTAGGTTACCTCTTATGGGGAAAAACTATCAACCATGGCACGGGTAAGGCCAATCCAACACCAAATGGGATAGGTTAATACAAGCATCAAACGGGCAATTGGCTAGGTGCAAAATAGCCTGCAAGGGCAGCGAACATATTTACCTATGAACGATGACTTGAGTAACAGAGAATTGAAAGGGTATTTCCAAAGTTAGGAAGGAAAGCTAATGACAAGAAAAGTTACCATAAAGCTTGCAAAGGGTATTAAAAGATATTTTGGAAATTTTATGAAAATCTGCACACAAGCAGAGGAATTAGGAAACCAAGAAAAGGCACAAAAAGAAATGTTTATGAAAGACTTAACTAGGATGTTGTTAGAGGAAGATGAAGCCAGTAGCCCAGGCAACTAGAGTTTGGTTAGTGTCCCAGGTGGATGAAGCACTGGCAGGGAGGGATGGTCATTCCATGGTAGATAACATAGCAGACAAACATGGTGGGAGCAGAGAAATAAGTATAGGTCACTAATGACCCACAGTACAGTTGCTGCCACAATCTTCTGGATTCCTTTAAGACTCACACTGGTCACAGCACTGTATCAGATAAAGTCTGGGGGTGGAAAGAGAAACTGGAAAACATGGCAATGAACAGGGGCACTGGGACAGCTAGAAGCATGAAGCAGAAAAGGAGGGGGAGATGAAAAAAAAGTTAGAGGAAGATGTGGAAGAATTACTAACAAAAAGAGAGTGGAGGAGACAAAAAGGGCATGTATAAGCAAATCAACAAGTCTTCAGTAAGAGATTGTATTCTTGCGGAAGTTTGGAAGTTAGAAGGGTAGAAAGTGATAGTGATAAAGATCTGGAAGATTTTGTTTAACAATAATTTTAAAAAGGTGGGACATTACTCACATCTTGATGAAAGATGTGATGGCTATACTACCTAATGCAAGTAAAGACCCTTCAGATCCAGCATCACATAAACCAATTTCAATTCTTAACCATGAAGTATGTCTATGCTATACAAGAATGGCTATAAAGGTTGCCAAAACTGACAGATATAGATCAATGTGGTTTTGCGGACAGAAGGTAAACATCTGACAACATTAACAGAACAATGATGATCCAGAGGGAATTAGGTGTAAAGAAGAGACCTCTATTTCTGGTGGGTCTTGATGCAGAAGGCATTCCACACGGTTAGATGGGGTTTTATGAGTAGGGTAATGGCAACATTTATATACTCCCTTATAGAATAAGGAGGGTTATTAGGAAGTTTTATGAGGATTATTAGGAAGTTACATAAAGGTTCAGAGGCAAGAATTAAAATGGGAGGATTTTGGCAGAGAAAATAAGTGACTTACAAACTCAATGATACAACTATCAAGAAAAATTAACCTTATTTACAGATGTCATTTTGTAAATGATAAATCCAGAAAAAGGACATTTTCAATTTCTAGGCATAAAATAATTCATACTACAGTGGTAAACTATGTCCCCTCACATAAATGTGTTTAACAATACACATTTATGGGAAATAATAAAATTAAATACTTAGGTTCTATATTAAAAAGGATTTTATTATTGCAGCTAATAATATGAGGAACAGACTAAAAAGATAACACAAAAATTGAGAAGTTGGGAGATACAGACTATGGATATAAACAGTAAGGTACAAGCAGTGAAAGGGTTTTTAGCTCCCTTATTATCATACAGGGGTCAGGCATACTTTAATCAACTAGAAGAAAAGATGTGGACCATAACTGAGAGAGAGAAGTATTACCACATTTGAAGGGATACTTTAGAGCTACGCGGTTAAGCCCATATATAAACACAAGCAAAAGGATTACATATCAAAGTGGAATGAAACTGTATTGAAACGGGGTGATCAAGGTCATGAAATAAAGAAAGAGTATGATTTTTGTTGCAAGCTCTTAAAGCGAACACCACCACCATCAATAAAAAATATATTTATAAAGTAGCAGAAGTTATTTTAAGAGCTAACCCAACATGGGGACAGAGAAAGGTTTACCAATGGTGATGCCTGCAACTAGGAACACAGAAAGCAAGCAAGGGGGACATGAAATTTATTGCATAAAATTAACAAGGGTGGCAAAGTATTGGGAGCAAAAACATGGGAAAGAAAAGTAACAGAGGGGCAAGAGTTCAAACAGATGTTTGGACTGTGACTGATAACAGAACATAGGCAAAGAGAAGAGTATAAGGGAGTGTTAAGTGAAAAGACCAGCTCTGGTTGAGTCTAGAATAGAAGCTGCTGTTGAAAAAGGGATAATAAGTAGGACATAAAAATAATGCAGAATAACTAAGAATAAAAAAAAACAATGAGAATAGGTTAGAAAAGACAGGCAAGTGGAACTGGAAATGCAAGACACAAAGGAACAGTGGGAAGACATTTATATGGCTCCCAAGTGTGCAAAGTCTAAAAGGTTTAGCACAGAAGTACTTGCATAGGTATTTTTATACCCAAGCAGACTTCAGAGAATTTTCCACAGGTAGACAACAAATGCTGGAGGGTGTGATGGAAAACAGAGGGGTAATTGGAACATTTTTTTTTTCGGAAATGCAAAGAGTTGGTAGATTTAAACATTTTCCTAGAGGATATCCATCAGAAATTCTGTGGGGAGCAAATTATTACAACCAATTAAATTATTCTTTTGACTGGGCTATAGAAAATTAATGGTCTAAAAATAGCAAACCCTTCTTAAATTTAGTGCTGCTGGCAGACACAAAGCAATTACTAGAAAATCAAAATTTAAACCAACAGTAACTGAAATGCTGAATGTTGTAAAGCATAGAAAATAAACGGAGGTAGGATTTTTTGAAAAATGGAAGGAGGAAACAATATATAAATAAATGGAATTTGTGGAGACAATACAAGCAAATGGTGTTCAGGAGGTACTTTGAATCTTCAGAAAGGGCAGGACTTGAGTAAGTGATAATTCTGGAGTGAATGATAACAGTTAAAAACAAAACATATGAATAATGCATGAAAATGAATATGTTTTAATGGTTTCTTTGTTATTAATGTAAATACGTTATTACTCAATACATGTGAAATAAACATGATGTAAATGAAATTAAACCATTTCACTGACATGTACAAGAGTAAAAGAAAAAAGGAGGTAAATTACAACTAAAATAAGGCGAGTGATGGTTAGAAAACAAACCCATATAAACATACCCCTCAATGGCTTAGTGTAATAAATCTGCACAAAGCCTAAAATAATGGGGGCCAAATGCCCAAAAATATGGGCAAATTTTAAATATTGCTCTTATAAACTTAGAAATGTGCTAGAATAATAGATTTAGTGTGCCAAGTCTAAAACTCAAATGTCTGAATGACTTCAAGACTCAATGATTTGCAGGAAACCACAAATTTTATAAGGAACTTACCAAACATTGATAGAGGCATAAATCTGGACATTTCAGATGTATGCATATAGTGAATTCTTAAACTCAGTATTCTCTCCAGAAGAGAGTTTCACCAGATCAAAGAAATGCTTAGGATATGGCACTGATCACATTCCTTTCACAGAGAGCGAGTCCAGAAAGAAAGAATTACAAAAACTAATGATGCACAAGGTGATACTACCTTAAATGAACTACCTTAAAATTCTTAGATATGAAAAGACGGTATCCAAAAGACTGATAGAGGGAAGCTGTGGTTCTTTCCCTCATGAGAATGGGAACGAAGTAAAAGTTAGTTGCTGCTAACAGTTTGGCCCAAGCTGGAAGAAAAAGATGGAGGTATTGGCAAAGTTTTTTTGGTACTTGCGTAATAATCGCAACCAAGATTTCGTACCTCGCAGAATTATAAAAGTGGTCATGAAATTACTTTATCTTTAAGTAAAAAGATGTGTGTAAACTCCTAATCAATATTGCATGACACTGTTTGTGAAACAGGAATATGAAACGCTAGCAGGACTTTGTGAACCAACAGCAAGCGGTTAACATTTTTATCAAATGTGTCTATTAAAACATTGAACGTCGAACCAGCTTAAAGTACATGCTTATTGCATCCATTACTTTTGAGTTAACCCTTTTTTCTTCCAATATTTTCTTGTCTGTATTAGTTAGGTATGCCAGGAGGCTGTCTTCTCGAATGCCAGGCTCCTTCTTAACGGTTTTTCTTGTTCTTACTCCACTGAAAAGGCCGGCACTACTTCCCTACCAGTTGCTGTGATGGACATTGAACACAAATATCTCACTGATGTATTTCTCAGACAGACCATTCTCGACGGTTTCCGAACAGTGGCACAATCCCAACAAGGACATCGTCCACCACAGGAAACTGTGTCTAAAGCTGATGTTAGTCTACTGCTCGGATAAATTTCTAAGAGTGGACAAGGAGTCAAGGTTTGATGCCAATATCTGCAGAGCGAGTCGCTCGCAACCTGATTGTTAAAATACACTGTAACTGACTGCTTTCATCCCCAGAAAAACGGAGACAGCTTACTTGTTTTTTCCTGAAGTACAGGCATGTAACAGTATTCTGCAGAGAAACCGTGTGGTGATTTCAGTCTTCTTAAATGCAAATAACCAAAAATGTTTAACAGCATGGAATACACTAGGAATTATGCTAGGTACGAAATCTGGTTGCGATAATAAGCAAGTACCATTTTTTTTTATGTATTTTTATTTTTTTTGTATTTTTTTTTCATAAAGGTAGTGCACTGATCCAACTTATACTACTGTTGGTCAGCATACAAATTTGTGGTAAATCTGTTGAGAAACAATAATGCAGAGAGATGGTGTGATACCTAAAGATAGAGCGCATTAGTAAAGGATAGGAGATGGCGTGTAAAAGATTAGAGTGCATAAGAGCAGAGTACAATAGGTAGTGTGAGCGAAGGTACAGCAAACAGGAGTGAATGAATATAGCAATAACCCACGCCTGGGTGTGGGTAATGCTAAATTTACCCACGGTTGGCGTGGTTTGGTCCCGGGAGCCCGAGGACCAAACAAAGCCAACCGTAATTTAGCATTACCACACCCAGGCGTGTTATTGCTATTATATGACATTATTTAAGAAAAGAAACTATTACTTTTCTTAAATAATGGCATAGTATAATGCCTGTTTACTGCCCTTCCGCAGATGTCTGGCATCCGGCAGTTCTGATGTACTGCGCAGGCGCAGTACATCAGAGTTGAGCAAAAGCACGGAGAAAGCAAGATCTCCGTTGCTTTTATGTCTCCCTATGTTAAATGAGTTTAACATAGCGAGACAGTTTTAAAATAAGCAACGGCCATCTCCGTTGCTTATTTTAAACTGTCTCGCTATGTTAAACTCATTTAACATAGCGAGACTAAAAGCAACGGAGATCTTGCTTTCTCCGTTGCTTTTTTTTAAAACACTGTCTCGCTATGTTAAATGGGTTTAACATACCGAGACAGCTTTAAAATAAGCAACGGAGATCTCCGTTGCTTATTTTAAAGCTGTCTCGCTATGTTAAACCCAGTTAACATAGCGAGACAGTGTTTTAAAAAAACGAGTTATACTAATGGAAAAAAGTCCGGGCGACCGGACCTTTTTCCATTAGTATAACTCGATTTACAACGGGCACGCTGGCCAATCAGCGTGCACGTTTTGGGGGGGGTCATGGTATAATTACAGATATAGCATAAGGCTGGACAAGGAAAGGTAAGGGAGTTTGGAATGGCAGAAATGTAAGAAGAAAGTGCTTGGGGGGAGGAGTGTGGAGTGAAAATGAAGCATGGAAATAGGGGTTGAAGTGGAAAGGAGATGAAAGGTTAGAGATAAGACTGCAAACAGATCAAGAAATAAATCAAAAATAAGAATCAACAGAGAAATGGAATCACAGAAGGTAAGGTGTAGTAGCTGGAGGGATGAGGATTTTAAGTGTTTGCAGGTACAAGAAGGAGAGCGTCACTGTAATGACTACATAAAACAAGTGAAGAGTGCATTGGGTCAGAAGCTGAGAGGATATCAATGACTGTCAAACAATGGCACTGGAAGAAATCCATGTTTTTTTAATGTTTGCCTAAAATTCTATGAGGGTGGTAATAGCCTTAATGTCCTCTAAAATTTTGTTCCAATGGTATGAGGCAAATCTGGTGAATGCCCTTTCAGCAGTAGCTACTGTGTAAAGCGGTTTATATCCCTGTTTCTGAGGGAGTAAGACTGAGTTCTGGGCAGTAGCTTGTGTTCAACAATTTAAAGGTCAGTATGTTTAATAACAAAGATGCTCTGGTCTTTACCAGGAGTCGGTTGTATTTTTTTAAAGGTTAGACAGCGGTGCCCTTAAGAAGGGGTAAGGTGAATAAAGCACAAAACCTTACTTATTTACAGCCCTCTGAAGGAATGATGCACTTCATGTGGAATTTAATCAGTTAAGTGAGACAGCATATTCCAAGTTTGGGCAGTGCTGCATTCATGGCTAAAATGTTCATCATATTTTGAGTTAATTACACCTGTCTTCAATTCCTTTCACAGAGTTTCTAAGTTTTCTTTCAAGTTTCTTTATATTATTTCTAACACACTGACTTTTACACACTATTGCTGAATTCAATCTCACCATTCTACTAAAAGTTAATGCAACATAGCATACATTCCACTAGCATTATGGATTTTGAAACTGCTCACTCAATTTACAGCTTCTCTAAAATTTACCAAACCAGCATGCCCAGCTCTATAAACATTTTAATAGCTAGAGTGACTGTTGAGAAAAATATTACCATGGTTATATGGTTATTGCAAAAAAGCCAATTAGCAGTTTAACTCCTGGTAAATTCTGAATAACCTGCAAGAAAAAAAAAAGTCATACTTAACACTAACATGCAGGTGGGTGAAGTCAATAATTGAAAAAAATTTAAACTTGTTTCAGTTACAATCATTCCAAAGTAACAAAGCACAGCCATTTAAATACAATTTATTTCTACACATAATTTTGCACTAATCTACTTCAATTCTGTTGAACCTGATTTTAGAAGTTTTACTGAATGATGTTCACTTCATGAGTTTTCCAAACTCAAGAAAGCTTTATGTCCTTCAACTTCTGAGAAACACTAAAAAAAAATAACTAAAAGGGCGGATCAGCTCAAAATACCCCAAAAGTACAGGTCAATATGTAGGAAGCACAACATTAATCTGTCACTTACAGAAAACATGGCAACAAGTAAATAATGTAAACAGAGGACTAATTAGAATGACACAATCCCAGGTGTGCTGGTACTCAGACCAGCATAAAGCAGGCCATTACTTCTGGTACTCCAAGCCTGACACTATGCTACTAGGAAAGGTAACATTTTGCCACTAGAGATGCCAGGGTTTACCTGTTTGTCTGTATTCTGATGACTTGTTCTACTACCATCCCTACAAATAGATAAAACAACAACATTCTATGCTTGAGAACCTCAGTAGTTTTTAACCACAAGAAACATTTTCATATAACACAGGCAAGCTTCGCTCACTTTTGTGTTCCACACCTCTCGCCACACACACTTAATGTATTTGTCTGTCCATCACCCCAAAAACCTCATTACCATCCACTCTAGTCCTTTCCTTTTCAGTTTTGTACAATTCACTCTACCTCACTCTCCATGTTTGATAAGGTACAAGTATGCATCATCACTGCAATTACAATTATCTAACTTTCTTTACAAAGTTAAATAATACAAACATGTTTTACAATCGATATATAAAAGTACACTACAAGTACATTTTTGTTAGAATGTAACATTTTAAAACGTTACATGTAGACTATTACATTAACTACAGATTTTCTCTCTGGATTTTTGCTGAAAAGGGGTCATTTGGGTCAGACAAACTCGGCAACAAATAAAAACAAATATGTTTTCTTATAAAACACATTACTTTTCTGCCCATACAGACTTAGCTGAACTCCTTCTAAACCTACATACACAATACTTTCATCCAAAATCCTCCTCCATTCCCTGAAGTACTCTGACAAACCTCTCCGCAATTAACACTGCTCAGTGTTCACATCAAGAAACAGTTCTAATATTGTATTAAATGCTTACTTTACGTGAATTGTTACCACTCTTCTACACATCATACATTACTACAGCTCCATATCTAATTATATTCCCTAGTTATTTACAACATTAGCAACAATGTATTAATGCATGTTAGAATACAAAATAACTACAAAAATAAAGCGCATATAATGTTAACTCTCATGTTGCTGCCTAGTGGGACTTTCCCAATAAAAATGAACAACAAATTACTTAAAATCAACAAATACCTCTGCAATATAAGCGGGTCAAAAATGATAACCACACTCTGGCAAGAACTGTTTAATGAAAACTAGGAATAGTGTCTGGAATAAACAGTACAAAGACAAAAAAAACAACAAAATGATCAACACCTAAGAAATCTTACCAAAAAAAAACAGAATTTTTGTAGACAAAAAGAATTATCACAACAGTGCAGATAACACACTCGAATAATCCCAAACTGTTCTGGTCTACTGAAAACAATCTTCTAAAGCCAGGTACCAAGCCACCCCTAACCTTTCTCCCCATGAAACAATAATATTGGCAATCCTTTCTTCACTCTATTCTGGACCTCTTAAAAGGTATTTGATACCATACATCACCCTCTTCTCCTCAACAACCTCTCACAATGGACTAAGCAGCACTGTCAGCTAATAGTTTTCTAGTTATCACAACAGCAGTACACAATTTGTCAAAAGGCAGGACTCCTATTCTACTCACTGTGCAGTGGGTAGAGTACTAGAACTTAATATAATCACAGCTGACAAGCATAAGCCAGCCAAACAAACATCTGGCTCCCAGAGAGTAACCCAAAAATATTAAAAAAAAAAAGGGGGGGGGGGAAATGCTATGCCTTACGCCAGTCATGCAAACTTTCCAGCACGTGCTTACTTACCTAATTGACTGTAGTTGCAAATATCTCTAATTTTAGCTGTGGAAGTAACTATTCTTTTTGGTTTATAACTTGTAGTCTGTAAACAGTAGTAACTTTCTGCAAGAGTTTGTAATGAGTCATGGCTGCAAACCAGAATAAAAAAAAGTTAAATGCAAACTTGATGTAGAAAACAGGCAATTTGATGTCTGCTGTCTTAAGTAAAAATGTCACTCACCTGTACCTATTGTTAACTTGTAATGACTTACTATGTTTTGAGGTGGCCCGCAGATGCATTAAGAATTTGTGTAGTGGCCCTCCCCACAAAAAAGGGAGTGCACCACTGTCCTAAACCAAACCAATCACTGCATTTCCTTGCAAAATCTCACCTGACTAGAACCATGACACCACAAATTTTAAACACAGCTCATAATGGCACATAAAATACTACACCATCCCTCAAACACCACAGCTATTGATCAAAGATTCCTTTGGGGTTTGTACCATTCGAAGGACAAACTCTTCACAGAATTACAAAAATTCAGCAACTCACTGGGACTCCTTATACTAGACAAGCATAGCTAAACTAAGGAACAGCACACACTTCATCATTCAAACACGCAACATCCTTGCTTTTAAGACCCTTCTCAAACTACATCTAAATAATGCTAGAATCTACAAATGTTCTGAAGCTCCAAGATAAAAAGGAAAGTACTCAGGATTTTCTGTTCTTGCTAACTAAACCATTTCTGCACAGATAGCTTTATATGTCTTACTGAACTAAGTTTATTCTACTCCTCTCATGAAAAATATATGTTGTATCATTTTTTTTATCTTGTATATCAGCCTTAATTTAGAACATTATCACATTATTTTAGCTCCACGATTGATACTGTAATGATGCTGTTACATCTATTTTGATAATTTCTTACTTCAGTGATGTTTAGTAATCTGCAACAATCTGACAGTTTACAACCCTAATGGCAAATCTGACGAAGTTTAAGCAAAAGCGTCGCACAACTTAGATGTGTTCCATCCCCCACACCAACGGCCAAACGCGAACACAGCTTACAGTAAGTTTCTAAGGTTTGAACTTAGAATATCTTTTTGCTGCGACTTCAGAATTTTAGTTTAATATGGAAATCTGATCCGATTCCTTGTAACTTGGACTGGTTGGCATATAGTTTGTTTGTTAACCCCACCCCCAAGCACAACAGGTCAGTCCCTCCTTTTTGGGCTTTAACAATAAAAATTCAACCCATCATTCTCTGAACAATCGCCTCACAGCAAGAGGTTCTCCGGTTCGATCCTCGGCTGGGGTGCCTTCTGTGCAGAGTCTGCATGTCCTCCCTGTGGGCGTGTGTGTTTCCTCCGGGTGCTACGGTTTCCTCCCACATCCCAAAGACATGCTGCAGGTGGATTGACACTCTAAATTGGCCCTAGGTGTGAGTGTGTGTGTGCGTGCCTTCTGTGGAAGGTTGGGCGCCGGGCTGGCAACTCGACACCGTAAAAACTACAGTGCCAATCATGAGCGGACAAGGTGAGCCGCTGTGGCGACCCCTAACCGGGAAAAGCCGAAAGAAGAAGAAAAATTCTCTGAACAATACTTCCACGGTGGTGCAGTGGTAGCATTGTTGCCTCACAGCAAGAGGTTCTCCCGTTCGATTCTCGGCTAGAGTGCGGGGAGTGCTTTCTGTGTGGAGTCTCTGCATGTCCTCCCCACGGTTGGGTGTGATCGAAAGACATGCGTAAATGGGTGTGCCTTCGTTGAAAGTTGAACGTCGAGCTGGCACTTCGGCATTCTTGAAAATCTATTGCCAATCATTAGCGGACCGTAGTTCCACTGTGGCGACCCCTAACCGGGAAAAGCCAAAAGACAAACAACAACATTCTCTGAACAATAGGAGGGTCGCAACTGGTACATGCCTACCTCCACTGGGTATAAAACCAAGTCAACTCCGACTGTAAAATGTTCATTACAGCTTTGAAAAGAAGACTGGGAATGGTGTTTTTCTTTACTTCACTGAAAATAGGACCCCAGTCAAAAAAAACTTAGGCAGGAATTTATCTGTTATTCATGTGGGCAGTTTTATCAAGATTCAGAGCATACCCAGATTTCAGCTCAAACGCTCCACGAGAGCACCGAGAGAACAGCCAGTATAATACGAACTACTGGAGCCGACTAAAGATCCATTCTCTCAGCTATAACCAGGCTATACAGTTTTTTTAAAAGAACTTTTAAAGACTCTTTGGATAGTCTTTTTTTAAACACTAGACAGGCCCATGAGGCCATCTTTTTAGAAACCCAGCCACTCTCAAACAATGTAGGAAAGAAGGGGGTATCTAGACACCAATAGGATACAAGGTGTCAAATAGGCAGGTGAATCCTTATTCATCCATGCCTACCCTACACTAGCTAGTAAGCCTCCTCTTAAATTTACAATTGTGTGTGATATTTCCCCATTTATTCCAGTTTCAATAAATTCCATTTTGTACATCTGTCTTTAGATGTTGTTTAAAAACATGTTACACATTTACTATTTCTTGGAGCCCCCCCCCCCCCAAAGGCTTCTACTGAAAATGGGCAATGTACAGACATGGGCTTTCCCAGTAAAAGAAAGCAAACAAAACCAAATAAAATAATCAGCCAGCACTGTGGCACAGAAGGACAAAGCTCTGGCTAAGCCCAGATATGACTATCAGTTCCAGGAGTCTAAGGCCCTGGCACAGGAGAAAGCCCATGCCCTCACTGGAAGGACAGCAGACGCTGAAGAGGAGGCTGGGGACACCAAATAGGTGGGAATGTATGCCAGCTCACCCCAAGGACATCAGTGTTTGAAAGACAGGAAAATTGCAGCATAAATGAAAAAACACTCCCCATCAGCAGTGTCACAATGCTCATTCTCCTCACTGACCACAGGTGGGGATCAGAGTTAGCCTGGGACAGGCTAAGGCAAGGCTGGTAGATCTAGTGATGAAAGGAGAGAAGTTGGAGGGGGCAAGTCAATGGTCAGTTACAAGAAGTTTAAAAAATGGGGGGGGACAATTTCAAGTAAAACTTCTTCATCAGCTGTATACATACAATGCAACATTAAATCAAGTGATCACCCCTTTTTCCTTAAATGAAAGGAGGTAAACTGATTAAGGCTTTAACTACTCATTACAATATACTAAAAGGCTGGCACATATACATTAAATCATTGTACATGCTTAACTAATCAACATAAGCATTTGACTCCATTATAAAGGCATGCATGCTTTAAATAATTTTTTTAATAAAAAGTGTTATCAGTTTTATTTTGGTTATTTGTATAACATACTGAGACTACCACACTTTGTGACAGCCACCAAATGATTAATGATGAAGGGAATATAGATGTGATATCAAGGCATCTATATGACGTTATCGAAATTTTACTACATCGAATCATTAAAGGTCGGCCTCTAGTGATCGATGTAGTAAAACATCGAATAACGTTAAAAAAAAAAAAAAAAAAAAACTAACTAGCATAGGCAGGAGGGCAAGCCACCCTGCACCCCCCCCCACACCCCCTACTTAAATATTCCAACTCCGAGACCGCACTACATTGAGGTAAACGGAAATCTCCTCCTATGGAGATTTCCGTTTACCTGCACGATGTTCTGCACTTTCGATGTTGTGCAGCTTCAATATTGTCGGCTTTCGACATTGTGAAGTAGACCCGATATCAAGCAAAGGCTCACCTATTATTAATTTATTTTCTGATGCCCCATTTATCCTGCTCAAGGTCACAATGAAAAAGGAGCATACCCTTGCAAGCAATAGGTGTAAGGTAAGGATTAAGTCATAGAAAAGGAAGCCAGCCCATCACAGTACTCATGTGCACACCCGCAAATCTACAGACAAAATGGTGGCTTGCTAATTCTATCTTAGAATTAAGAGGAAACTGAAAACCAAAGGAAAAATGCAAAAGGACAAGAAAATGCTAAACAACACGAGAACTGAAGTATAGTTCTCTTTAGTTTATAAGTTCAGTACATACAATTAAAGAAATGATCTTCTAAGAGGATCACCCTGTGCTCTTGTGTTTAATTCCCACAACCTCCATTTGCCTACTGTATGACTGCAAGCAAACAAATGAATCAGTAATTCAGATTATGTAATTCAAATTATCCCCTAGAAGATAGCACTTGTGCCTAAAGTATTTGCCACAGTTACACAAAAAAAAAAAACCACCAACTTAGTTTAGTACAGTCAGCACTGTGGTAAATCAAGGTTGGTACGTCAGTTGCAGTGTCGACAATGCAGACAAGCCCCAGTGCAGATCGCAACCACTGCCAAGGTAAGTGTCTTTATCTTAAACAGTTGGTGCTCTGTTTGTCAGGCTGACATTATTCTACTGTTGGTCATGTTTTACAATTAATACCACCAAGAAGGACCCCAAATAAAAGATTCTCACCAACAGAACTCAGATATGGCAGAATATCAAGTATACTGAATTTCAAAGCAGATGGAGACATACCCTTCTTCCTGATAACCAACCCTCTTGGTAAATAACAAAACCTCCTTACAAATGAGTTCAGCCAACTCTCAAACAAAAGGGATTACAAAGTCTGTCAATAGGCTGGATATAGGACTATGAGATGGAAACTACATATGCCCATTACAAGAATGAAAATGCCTCGTGACATCTTCCTTATGTCATAACAGCCAGTGGTAACCCTGGCTATCCACTACTAATGAAAAAGGAAGTGGCACAACAGAGGTTTAAAATGTAATTAAAGCATAAATGAGTCCAATTCTGTTTAAGCTTCTCAAAAAGAAACATCATATTACCCCTTCACAGAAAAAGAGAAACTACCAACTTAAAAAGGGAAGAGGACAAGACAAAAATATGGTAATCACAAAGTTTACAATTAAATAGCAGACATTACCTCACCAAACATAAGCAAAGTGGAAGGACAAAAAAAATCACTGAACAAAACCACCTCAGTAAAAGTTCAACAGGTGCAAATATTAGAATAAGTGGAAGCATTCTGTGCTGAAAAAAAAAATCTGGAAATAGGGTTACATACAAATATAATGAAAAAGTATTAAAATTATCCCAAATTACCACAATCACATCTGACCTTCGGCCAAGATAAAATAAAGTAGTCAGAAAATACAGAAAAACAAATTGTGCGAGTATGCTTTTTATTATTTAAGTATTATTCCTCAACTTTAAATTATATTAAGAAAGAAATGCAAATTATATTAAACACCACAGAATTAGATGTAGACGCCATGTAGTACTAGTAAGATGCAAAATAAAAATTCCCAGCAAATACTCAAGTTAAAAGAAAATGAATGTGTGACTTAGAAGAGAGAACAAAGCACACAAATTTGTTCCAAAACTCCTCATGCAAATAGTATGCTTGTTTTCCATGAGAAGACAAAAGTGCACCGATGGCAGCTACGGCATGATTCTGCAGTGTGTTGACGCAAAGCCCACCATTAAAACCCAATACAGAAATTCCTTGGCTTCCCTCCGTGATCCTGTATGCTTATATACATTAAACACCAAGTCAGACTCCACAGAAGCACATAAAAAACAATTCTATTTTGTTCCGTTTTATGCAAGCTCCACATTTACAACTGCAGCTGGGAATGATCCCTGAGCTACAATGTTCATCTAATGTCAAACACACCAAACTTGGGGATCAGCCAGCCTTCTCCCGCTGATGCAAAGAAACACACACAATCACAAACTATGTTATATTCTACTTTTTAACAGTTCTGCATCCCCATCTGTATTAGTCCATATATGTTTGTACTGCCACACCCACTTTCTTCTCTTTACTCTTCCTGCCGTATTCTTCCTTGCCTCCTTTTCAGTTTCTCACAGCAGACACACCTACATGCAATTCTCTTTATACACACAGAGTATGACAAAAATAAAATCCATATTGTTCTCAATTTATTGGGGGTATTTCCTTTTTTTCTTCACCTCAGTGTGATAATGACAATAAACATGGCTTCTTTAAACCACATCAGTCAAATTTCTGACTGATGTTCAAGTAAAACTTTCATTAGTCACAATATGCCAGAGAAATTTCTGTCTAAAAATTTCTGGTCCTTACAGAAGTCTATACATTGGTGTTTAAGAGTGAAATGAACTTCACCGCTGCATCGTCCCACATACACTGTTTCAAAATCCTAAACTTTAATTTTTGATGAAATCCATCACAGCATGGCTGATGTACAACAGTGAAATCTGACTTTGACAAATGTAGAACCCATTCTATACAGTTCCTTTTGGAAGTGCTTTTTAGTTTCTTTGCTAGCAACAATAGATGCATTTTGTGTCATATGTGAGCTAGAGCTCTTGGCACTGTGATTATAGAACTAGTTTGCAGTTTCTGGATCATCTTCTCCTCCTTTTAGCTTTTTCCAGTTAGGGGTTGCCACAGCGGAATAATGGTCTGCAGAACAATTCATAGTGGAGTTTTATGGTGTCGAGTTGCCAGCTCAGCTCCCAACCTTCAACAGAAGGCACACACACCTACGGCCAATTTTAGAGTGCCCAATCCACCTGTAGCATGTCCTTGGGGTGTGGGAGGAAACCCACGTGACCACAGGGAGGACACGCAGACTCCACACAGAAGGCACCCCAACTGAGAATCGAATGGATGCAGTCCTGATAATGAAGCTTAACAGCTCAGTGACTTTTAAAAATATTTTGCCAATCCTTAACATGGAGACAATCCACCTCTGCAATAACCTTCTGCTAAGCATAAAAACACAAAATGCATCCCTGCAGGAATTTCAAGGACCTATATGGCAATGATCTAATTTCATGTTTTAGAAAACAGGCAATTAATACTTCCTTCAATCATTTCTCAAGCTACAACTTTAGAACCAGTCACTGAAAATGAGAGGTGAAAAATATCTGGAATTGGATCTTCTAATTAAAACAGTGAGCTATTATGCTTGTAGAAAGTATTATCAGAAACTACAAAAAGTGACAATTTAGTTTACAGAAGTCTTTTATGTCTGATCACCAGGAAAAAAATGAACAATGTTGCAGGGACACCTCACCCATCACAGCACCAGGAAGATAGGGAAGATTTGTACAGCAGAGAGTTCACAGACTGAGCCCTTATAAACAAGCCTGCCAGCATTTATTGTTTTCTCCTAGAAACAAATAACATCAATTAAAAGACCAGGCAATACATGACAAAAATGGAGAGGATGTGTGTTTAACGAATAAAAAATTACATTCTGGCCTTCTGGAGTAGCCTCAAGGTGATTTACGAGATGGCACACCTCCCTCTGAACTTTCAGAGGTTGGTCCCACTTGGTTTACACACCTCCTGAGGTTCATACATTAAACCCAAGTTTCAACTGCTGAGTTTTCTGCCCCTGTTAACAATGACTGCCTTTATGGCAGCTTTGTTGCCCAATAAAACAGATTTCTATGCCTTAGCTATGGTATTCCTGTAATGACAGTTAAGTGTCTAAAGTCAATATGTTTTGTGAGCCAGAAAAAGCAAGTAGATCATTCTAGAATCTCCATAGTGAGTTCTGAACGAATCATGTATCTATCAGTATGTAGAACAGAAAGCAAAGGATGCAGAACTCCAGTGAATTAAGCAATAAGTTATGAAATTGATACGTTTACTGTTCTATTCCAGGTGTAATTGTACCATGTTATTAACTTGAATATTAACATAATCAATAAAATATCCTACTTTTGTTATTATAGTTGCATCTCTGTTTTAATTAAATAAAAGGTAATAAACACGTATCATTGTAAGACAGTGGCTATTTGTATACAATTCCACTACCGATTTCTTGTTCTTCATATATTATATATATATATATATATATATATATATATATATATACACACATACATATATACACATACATACATATATACACACACATATATATATATATATATATATATATATATATATATATATATATATATATATATATAGAATGAGTCTATGACATTTCGCCAAAAATATTGACATGGGGTCCAAATCGCCAAAAATCCATTTCACCGAAAATAGTACTGACAGTGTATATGCCCTTTTCCCCAACTGTAGTGCAATCTTGGAGTGAGAACATTAATGTAGGGAGGGTGTGGGGGGCACAGCCCCCCACCTACTCAGATTATAAAACTACTTTATCAGAACTACTTACTTATCCTTTTAATAGGGACTGCACAATATAAAACAATACTAGACAACATTAAACTGTACTGGGTGCGGGGCTATGCCCTCCACACCCCCCCCACTTTAATATTCTCAATCCGAGATCGCACTACAGTTGGGGTAAAGGGCATATACACTGTCAGTAGTATTTTCGGCAAAAACACTATGAAACTGTCACTTCCCACTCTTTTCTCCATGGGCCACCACTGAAAATGGATCCCGAACCCAATCAGACTTTCCCGGTAAACAAACATAATAAGTAAACAGAAGTTTAGTTTTCCATAGTTTAATAAATGTAATTAATTAATATTCCTATATGATGACCATCTTATCACAACAGCATGGGTACAAACACTACATTTACGATCAGCAGCAATTTACTTGCAATCTGAATTGTTTCTGTCAGAAGTTTACATTGCACTTTTATTACTGATGTATTTGAAATGTTTTAGTAATGATTCAGTCTCACTGGCTCTCAAAGAGGCTGGTGCCTTTCTACAGCAGTAGTAGCCTTGGACTGGTGGCAAACAGTAAAACTGCTGCACTCCTGACATTCAATTAATAGTTCATTAATAAATTTTAAACCTTCATTAAAATAAATAAAATTAACCTATTAGATTACTGTTCCACACCTGCATGCAACCTGTAAACACCCTACAGAATCTATTCTCTGCAGTGTTACATAAAACACCCATGTTTTATGATAGAAACTGAAGAAAGTCCCTCTCCACAACTGCTCCAGCTACTTTGAATTCACTTGCACCCTATACCAGTCAAACCACTTACAACTTGGTCTTTAGGTCTCAGTTCCCTAGCTATCCAACTGTCCTGCCACAGTGCAAATGTTTCATATAAGTGATATCCCTACAACATATGCACCGTAGTTTTTGGCTTGGTCTACATTTTTTCACATTCCACTTTATTTACGCCTCAGCTGTGTCAGCACATAAAAGAAATAAAATAAAATATTTTAATATTAGCAAAGCAAGAATAGCCTCCTTCATTTTAGACTTAGTATACTGTACGGTCTTTACAGAAACAAATGCTACACTGTTTTTCCCCATACCATTCAAAGTACAATACCTTGATACGAGGGTCTTGTAACTATCGAAGAGTTATCAAGGTATTGCGTTCTTTTTGCGGGATATACAGAATAAATGTTTGTTCTGCACTCACGTCATTATACTGTATGGTATGCTTTAGCCATTATGTCTAATAATTAGTACTATAAGCCTTGCACCGCAGTGATGCACTGTATTTTATATTCATATAATTCGGAAAATGTTAAGTTTTTAACGTATAACTGCATTCAGTCTGTTTGCCACTACATTGATTCATATTCACATATTTCTTAAGAGGTGCTTTTTATTTTTACTGAATGACATGACTGAGCCCATCTGCAGTGCTTTAAATAACTCTTAGGAACCACGCACATTTAATGTATTGACAATCGTTGGCCTGTGCTGCGGCTTAAAAAGTTCCCGAACTTGTTTGCTTATTTGGAAAACAAATGAATGCCAAGTTGTTAAGGAACTTAGCTTAAACACTGCTCTATTCAAGGCTCTCTTTCTTCCTCTTATGTCTTGAATGCAGACTAGGACTGGCACAACTAAAGGTCTGACATTGTTTACATCCTGTATTCTCAAATGTATTGACACAAATTTTGCCAGCGCAAACCAAACCTCAAGGCGAAAAAAAAGCAAGGGAGAGTGATTTGATGCGAACTTGTCATTGCTAACTAAATATGCACTTAGTACAGCAGTGACGCCTAGGTATGCAAACCGAATGTACGTAATTCACGATTTTGAAGAGAATGGTTGTTGGTAGTTCGTTGTGTTACAACTGAGGAAGCGGAAATACAATCTGGACCAAACTGTCACATTCTGTCCTGATATGTCACACTACGGTAACAGCAAATATTTAAAGGTGTACTCAATACCAGAAAAAAAGAACATCTCCAGTCACAACGTTACAATCAGAAAAAAGTTAACGAGAAACTCTGATAACCTTCATTAATTTATTTTGTACATCACCTATTAAGTAATGAAATTATCTGCCCCACGAATCGGTAAACAAATATTACAGACCAGTCACTTAATTGCTAGAAGCATTAAGGAAGGACACAAAATATGCTGTGTCGGGTAAAAAGTTTTCAGCAAAATACAAGTTCCCCTTGTTCTGCAAAGCATCCCACTTATTCACTCCTCTACAAGGCAGAAACGCAGATTTACATTAAAACGTACATCTCCATCCAGTAAACAAGCATAAACACGGAGTGACAGCAGCAACTCTTGTCTAAAGAGCTTACATTATTTTGGTTCAGAAGTCAGGACTACACCAAAGTCAACCATCTGTCTAAAGTGCATCCCCGTCAACAACTACTTTGCAGATCTTCACCAACTTAACTGCACACTGTTCAGGTCTGCATTAAAATGACTTACGGTTTAGGAATTGGTTCTTCAAGAACTACAGGTCCCTGCTGCTGGAAAGACTTGAGAGACTCAAAGGCCTTCATCAGTTTCTCCATGGTAGCCATTTTCACTAATTATGTCATAAAATCAGTTCAATAAAAGCTAAGGACAGTAAGCCAGAGGAGTGTCACGGGCTGTCAAAACAAATCCAGCAAACGGAGTCTCGCCGGTACACGCTGTCATCAGGCAAGCTTAGAGAAAACACTAAATGAATGGATACTGACTGCCACTGCTAGTTTGGTAAGCCATCTTTAAAATGTCCCATCATGCTCATTCGAATACGGATAGTATTCTGAAAGCAGTCACGGGTATCGATGTTGCCGCAGAGAAGAACAACAGCCAATCACGAAAAGACGGCTTTTGACTGATGTGCCATTAGCAAATAAACAGAGCGATAGGAAGTTTACAGCAAAGAGTGAGCATAATTTTCCAATGTTTGCGGTGTTTTAGCGCGGTTAACCCTTTTTGGGTGGTGCGTTACTTTGCTGTGATAACCTTGGAAAATACATTTAAAAATGTAGCTGAGATTTTAAAGGGTCAGTTATATGGAACGGCTGAAAGGTTTATTAACTAAGCCTTCATATTATGCTGAAGGAAATCCAATTAAAGACTTCTTCCAGATATTTAAATAGTTAATCTCACAGGTATCCACTGGAAATAGGGAAATAAACTGATGCTGCATACCACTTAAACAGTACATTTTTTTTCTTTTAAAGGGGCGGCAATCGCAAGATTTATACAACAGATTGCAATTTTTTTCAAGCGTCAGACTGAAAAACAATATGACTGACACAGCAAGGCAAATATTTTCAGCTTCCTAAACTAATGCCTACAAAATGACTGTATTTATGAAGTCATCTTAAAAATTAATGTTTATGATTGTAGGATTTATCAGTTGAAAAATTATGTATTCATTTAATAATCGTGTCGGGGACAGCTTATAGGAAAAATGCACATTTAAATGTTACGTGGGTGGGGGCAGCACTTTGCTTTATGAGGACAAAAAAGTTCATATCAACCTTTGAACATTAAAAATAATATACAACAACCAAGACCACGAGAGGGATGGCCACATACAGTTAATGGTGATTGTATGTGCAGGCATTGTTTTCTTATTTATTATTTCATGTACCCTTAAATAGATCCAGCTTTACGAAGAAAATCCGCAAATGTATGAGTAGCAACTTGGCTGAATCTGAGGGTCAAAGTCATAATGTTGGTATGTCTAAATTATTGCAGTTGAGAGGTTTGAGGAAGTCAAGTCAAAGGAAACTTCATTGTCATTCAGAACCATACAGAGTGTAGCTGAACGAATTTACAATGCTTCGTCCTCAATGCAGGAAACAGTTGCACATATAGACAGAAAAAACTAATAAAATATCACACAGTAGAAATTTAATAAGAAGCAATTAGTAAGCAAATAGGACATCAGTGTCCACACCCATCCCAGAACAGAAGACAAGGAACAAAATTAATGTAATATTGTCAAAGTAAAACTGAAACAACAGCAGCATATTTATGATTAGATGGAATTATTGTACAGTTTGTATATTGCACTTTTTGGTTAAAGCTGCGGTGGTGCAGCGGTAGCGTTGTCGCCTCACAGCAAGAGGTTCTCCCGTTCGATTCTCGGCTGGAGCGCCTTCTGTGTGGAGTCTGCATGTCCTCCCCACGGTCGAGTGGTGTTCGAAAAATATGCATAGAATGGGCATGCCTTCATTGAAAGTTGTGCATCGAGCTGGCACCGTAAAAATCTACTGCCAATCATTAGTGGACCGGAGTTCCGCTGAAGCCAAAAGAACAACAACATTGCAGTTTCTGGCTACATTACACAGCTGTTAACAGCAATCATACTATGATAAGAAAACAAGTAATTGGGGGAAAAGGTCAATGTCTTTTTCAGAAAGCAATTACAAGACTAAACTACAGGCCATATAATTCCATCTACAGGAAGTAGTTGATGCTGGCATCCCAGGTGAGAATAATATTGAGCTTGATCACAAACAGGTAATTTGAAGGCAGCCATCCATATAACAGAGTTTATTAACATTGTTGGAAAATCGATTGTGATTCAAAAAAAAATTCTGTATTTCTATGAGGATAGATAGTTTTCAACGAAATAGCACCACAGTTTGAGGGATATTTATTCTGTGTTTATCCAGTGCCTAGTTACAAATTATTTAACCCAAGCTGCAGTTATACAGATTTAGCAGTAATTTTCTTTTGTGAGAGATGGAATAATACACTAAACACAGTTATACCTCTTACAATCATTCTAATCTCTGATAATAGACAACTTAAAATTATGTATTAAAATATCAAACAGGTTGATTGGATCTACATGCCCAAAATGTATCTGTTACTTACTCATTCTCACATAAGAATGGTAATGTTAATTTGCCAGTAGCAGCTAGCTTGTGGGAAGTTAGACAGGCATTCTGTAAAAGTTTGAACTGTTGATGAATAAATTTACAACAAAGTTGATTTTTTAACAATCAATTCAATTTTTACCCACTTACGATACATGTTTATTTATTTTAATTACAATATCTAATAACGTGAATTATGGATATTAGAAGAGGAAGCAGAATTTAATACGGAGTTATAAAGAAATGAAAGGAAATGTTTCTTTCTCAGGTAGCTCAGCCCCAATGACTCTATTTTGAGTTTATTAGTATCATATCTGAAAAGCAAAGAAAATTTAGAGACAGATATCTTTATCAAGTTAAACTGCAAAATGTCACTTTTTGTGTACCAGAGGTCTCTCATTTTGATATTTGAAATTAGCGTATTATCTTCATTTATATAGTGCAAGCAAACATCTTTCAGCATAGTAAAGTGCAACAGTCTTAAACATTTGTTGTTGATTAATATATTAGCATTATCGATAAGTGGTTAAAACAGCATGAATTCCTCAAATATAATTTTTAAGTTATGACTGTGAGGTATTGATAACTTGATGTATGAGGAGGATTTTGGAAAAAAAATAATTATATAATTCCTTATAAATTTAAGGAATCTATTAATTTGACATACCTATGTTGTTTATTTTGGATCTTATCATGGCGATGCAAAGAGGAGTATTATTACAGCTTACATTGAGATGTCCAGGAATGTTCAGTTGTTTAACTACCTTTGGCAATTGTGTAAAACATAGCAAATTAGGAAGTTTTAAGTCCCCTTTGTGTTTTTGATATGAAAGATTTTTCAAACTAATCTGTGTGTTACTTTGACTGGTTTGAGGAAATCCGATGAGATACTCCTACTGACTTTCAGCAATAAAAGAGCACATGGAACATATTAATTTTAATAGCAGACAATCTAGGAAGCAAGTGTAATGTTTAATTGAAATTTGTATGAAGAAAAATGTTAATATCCAGTTTATATTTGACTCCTAGATAATTCAGTTCATTGGGTGAAAAGTTAATACTGGATGCCAGGAGTTTGTGCTTTTTATTGTTGGCGTTTTTGGTAGGAGACAAAGTGGATTTGTCAAGATGTAATTTATAACTTGGTGCTCTGCTGTAATTATCAACATTCCCAAGTGGATGAGGATATTTTATCAGACTTTCAAAATATTTATTTTATTTATGCTTTGTAAAAAGGTATCTTCTGCAAAAAGATAATATTGATATACAAGTTACAAGATCTTCTTCCTATTAATTTGGGTCTAGAAGGATCTTTGATAAAATAGCTCTAAAGTCAGAATAAAGTGATACGATGACAAAGGCAACTTTGCCTAGTGGCTGTTAATATCTTAATAGAGCCTTTTATAATAAGAGCATAGAAGATGAATAATACAGAATGTTAATATTAAGATAGAGTAAGTTTTCATATTGAGCTTTATTAACTTATTAACAAAATGGGATGGTAATTTTTGTTGAGAAGGTGCTATCAAATAAGCTTGAGAGTAAAATATATATTTTTTTCATTTAAATATTTTTCATTAATACTGTTTTGTTTTAATTAGTTTTAAGACAAGAGAGAAAATTGGATATAAATTAATTTGAACCACTCATAAAAGGAAGCATCAAAGCCATTTGACCCTGGACCTTTTTTCAAAGACCAGAGACTGCATTTTAAATTTCCTCAAGGAATATATCTGCTGTTAATTTAGTGATCAGGTTATTTGAAAACTTATTTGTAGTAAATCCATTTAGAAAATTGTGCACATCAGCTATGCTATGTGATTTTACAGATGTATAAATTACTCTGTAAGTACTTTGAGGATGCCTTGCTGTCGTGTAAACTACCATTATATGTGAAGTCATTAGAAGTATTCCAAGGGCACTAAAGTGAACAACATCAGTTCAGCTACCAAATGCTCTTGCCTCCATAAAGCCATTCTGTACAATTGAATTACAAGCTGAATTTATTCTCCCCTCCATCTATCACATTTTGTTTTCTCTGTACAGAATCTACAGTGTCTAAACAATATCACCCAAGCTGCAAATGCTCCTACCCAGGTACTGCTTTTAAAAATTAAAAAAAGTGTGAGAATCATAACACCAGCAATGGTCCTGTGACTTCCCCCTTGAAATATCAATTGCCTGTGCACCAGAAGCCTATATTTTTAAGTAAGGACTTGGTCTTTGAAGAAGCAGCTGACAATTTATTTTTGTTCCCTTATCAAAAGCAGCTTATTCAGCTCACTTCTATTATAACAGCAAATTGACTTCTGAAGTGTTATCATGGTTGATTGTGCCCAACCAATACAGAGACACACTTGACCATAAGTCCTAGCTTATAATTTATATACATAATTACAAATCTATTAAAGAGAAATTTACTTTCCAAACCAAAGTAGTGTTTCTTTTCATAATCTAAATTTTCTCCTCTTAACTGATTGTTTTTTTCAGAGTTCTTAAGCCAGTGGCAGTTAGGATTGTTTTTCAGTATTCTTAAGTCAGTGGCAGTTAGAACCCCATATGCTTGGGCTCCCTAGACCCCCTACCCTACCTCAATCAACCACCCTTCTATGTCCACACCTCTATAACTCCTCCCTCTATCTAATTAACTAGCCAATTCCTAATATTTATAACATCTTTAGGCAAAGTACCTTCCACACCCATCAAAAACAGGAATTCACACCCAACCCCTCATCCTGCAGTACTAACCAACAACATATTTTCAGTTCACTGATCCCATTAAATCCTTGTGCTAATAAATCACCAGTAACTCCACACATAATCTTTGACTTAAAACCAAAACACATCTGTCTTACATTAATTCCTTACACTTCTAATAATCCAAAGACTCTGCTGTACTTTCTAAAATATCCACCTCATTCTATCCTCTTCATTCCTCTATTATCCCCCTTACAGTCCTTTACAATCAACCAACTGCTTGTTTGGCTAGCTTGCTGTACTCCGCCTGAATATTGCTGATCTCTGTCTGCATTTTATTTTTCCCACCCAGCTGCCCAACTGCTGTTGTATTCTTAAACATGATAGCTGTTTAGTTGCCCACCCCTACTATAAACCTGAATTTGGACAATCCTCCCAGTCCCATCTCGTCAGCTCATTCTACTGAGTAGAGAGAGATCATTTGGGAAAAGGCCCACCCCTTAGTTTCTTATCCTTTAATTATCTTCTGTTTCCTCCCTTCCCACTTAAAAGAATGCATGTTATTCAGCTGCTTTTACCATATTTGTGTTTCTTCCTACTTTATTACTTTATTTTGCTTTTGCTGCTTATTCTTAAAAGTGTTCAGTTGCATTTATTATACTTCATTTATTGTTGCTTGTTAGTAGCCTGATTAAATTGTAACTGTTATTCTAAGCCTGTTAGTTTTGGTTTAACCACTTCGGCTTCAGGCCAGTTGTTTTACAGTAAGAAGTTTTATAGTCTACACTCTTGTGGCAGGAGAGGTAGCTTACATTCTTCTAAGTCGGGAATTGCTGGTTGAAGGCTTAGTGTGTCTGTTATTCTAAAAGTGTCTTATTCAAGACAGTTATTTTACATTAAGAAGGCTTATGGTCTACACTCTTGTGGGAGGATAGGGTAGCCTCTGCCCTTCTGAGCTGTGAGTTGATGGTTGAAGGCTTATTGTGCCTGCTTATTTGAACTGTTTTTTCTGAAATTGTTGCACTTTGTTTGCTGTAGCATAGACTAGATTCAGGCCTGCTGAATGTAGTTCTGTTTGTATAACTTGAGCACTAAACCAGACCATCTGCTGTTGGAGAGGATTCCTTTGCACCCTAGTGGCAGGAGTGTGCAATTAGAACTCATCTGATTAAAGGTTGCTGGAACAGGGCTCAGATTTGAGCTTTTTTTACTGGTTAATTTGTTTAAAATCAGTTTGCTCTAATTTGCTACATAAGCACCACATTTGCACAGGTTTGCACTTGTTTGCTCATCACACACTGCCATGCAGCAGTGGGCATTGGTGGCAGTTATAGACGCAAACACTTTTACCAGCAAATTTTCCCTTAGTGCTCTGCTAGTGCTCCCATCAGTGAGTTCTTGCAATTGTACCTCACTGACAGCTGATACATTCAGCGAAGCTCCTGAGGTACCAACACCGATTCTACCCACTAGACCTTCATATTTTTTTGTCCACTACTTCTGTCCTCTACTTTTCCTGGTCCTTCATGTCCTCTCCCTGTTTTCTGACCACATCAACTTACCTAGCATTATGGATGGACAATTCCCCACAGGTTCTTCAGCCAGCTTCACCATTATCTTCTATTAGAATATCATCTACTATAATAGCACAAGGATACCCAGAAAAAATGTTGCTCCATTGCACGTTGAAAGACTTCACTGGCATAATTTATCCCAAATGGCATTCTCAAAAATCTGTACCTGCCAAAAGGAGTAATGAACATAGTAAACAAGGATTTCTTGTCAAGCAAAATTTGCCAAAATGAACTCTTTGCCTCTAAGACAGAAAAAAAATGTGGCATTCGGCATCAGTACTGCAACTTCTTCAGCTGTACGCATTGGATGAGGAAGTCTTTTCAGTGCCTTGTTCAAATCGCATGGATCAATACATATTCTGATATCATCTAAGCTTTTCTTATAAGCTACCACCATGGAAGATACCTATTTAGTAGGTTTATCAACTGGACAAATTACACCTTGTAGCACCATTTTATCGAGCTCAGCTTTGACTTTGTTCTGCATAGCTACTAGAACTTTCTGGGCTGGCCTGACAACTGGGCTGACATTTGGGTCTAACTTCATGTAGTATACAACTGGAAGCATACCTCTCAACCTGGAAACATCAAAAATCTGGACAAGACCCATGAAAAATAGGTACAAATCTGTACACTGATTAACGTAAAATTTGCATACATAATTCAATAACCCCGCCCACTCCAATGGAATTGTGGGTTACCAACTTTCAAACACAAACTGAAGAACAGACAACCAAAATATGGCACCAGAGTTCCCCTGCAGCCATTCCATTGTCCCATTACCTGGCTATTTCACCTCATTTACCATAAACACTAATGTGTGCATACTGCTTTACTTCTACAATGATTATTTGGATTGCATTTTTTTCATTTTATAGCACAATATACAAACAATAATAGATATCTGCTAAACAAAGCAACACTGTCTCACAATGAAACTAGACTTGGCATTAAAACGTCCGTTCTCTGCCCTTGAAACACTCATTCATTGAAATAGCATTGAAACCCACACCACATCCAAAGAAAATGCATCTGCCCAGTGGTGGATAAAGATTACCTTTAGGCTGTTTTAAATTCATAGGCCCCTGGCTTGTACACAAAACAAGAAACATACGTTCTTTGATACACCTTCCCGACTTTATTAAATTATATTCCTTGTATAATACAGCACACTTATACTAGACTTAAGTTAGAGCATATTTTAAAATGTATTGTTTGAACATTTTTCCAGTAGGCAATGAAACAAAATGCATGAACCAATAATGACAAAACTGCCCAGTTCAGAACATTCCCATCATAAAAGTCTACTTATGCACACACACACACACATATATATATAGGTATGTGTATATATAAATAGAATGACAGTATTGTAAGCCACAGGCATCATGCACAGCTTCTCGCACTTAATTTCAGTTTTTTTTTTTTTTTGGCTGGGGGGACAAAAACCCAAAAACAGGGACACATTTTAAACATTGCTTGCATAATTTTGGAAAGTTGCTAGAATAAAATGTTGTGTTGCCACCACGCATTTCACTGCCAAGTCTTGAACCTAGGGCCCTGTGCACTACAGTCAGAGCACCATACCACTATGCCAAATCAGCAGTTTCCAGAAAGACAGGAAGACAAACTTAAATGGCCATCATTTAGTGAATTCAGTTCTTCTCACCATAGCTCTCAACCTCTTAGCACAAAAAACCTGGGCAAAGCCAATAATGGGGGAATATACCCCCAAAATACAGACATATTTCAAATACTGATCTTATAAACTTAGACAATTGCTACAATAAAAGGTTTTGTGTTACCAAAAATAATATGAAGTCTGAAATTCAAATGCCTGTCATTATTTAGTGAATTCAATCCTTCAGTGATTTGCCAAAAAAATCCTGAAAACCACAGATTTAATGAGAAATAGAACAAAAACAAAAATTTCAGGCACAAATTCACAAGTGGTGGTGGCTAGGGACTCTAGCCTCTTTTTACCTGTACCCAAGGTACAGGGTTTGAGTCTGAGAGTACCTCTGGCCACCAGGTGTATTCAATTGGGGGCATTTACATACACACACTCACACCCACACATATCCCCTTGTTCAAGCACGGCAATAAATAGCAGTCTGTTTGCTTAAATATAGGAAGAAAGGCTAAAGAAATACATTTTGCTTAACGGCTCCAAAATACCTGTGCAGCTTCGGCTAAATTCAGTTCGGCTTCACACACACATCCCCTTGTTCAAGTACGGCAAGAAATAGAAGTCTGTTCACTTAAATATAGGAAGAAAGGCAAAAGAAATACAGTTTGCTTAACAGCTCCAAAATACCTGAGAAGCTTCGACAGAATTCAGTTCGGCTTCACACGCACACGCACACACACACACACACACATCCCCTTGTTCAAGCATGGCAAGAAATCGCAGTCTGTTTGCTTAAATACAGGAAGAAAGGCAAATACTTAACGGCTCCAAAAGCAATACCTGAGCAGCTTCATTTCAGAAGAAAGGCAAAGAAATACCTGAGCAGCTTTGGCAGAATGCAATTCAGCTTCAAAAGCAAAGAAATACAGTTGTTTCCATAAAGCAATAAATACCGGAGCTCTAAGCAGCTTCTTGCAGAAAAAGAAGTTCAAAGGTAAAAGCAGTCATTTTCATAACTTAATGGCTCCAAAACTTCCAAAGACTTAAGCAAAAGCAGTCAGCTCAATTCCAACAGGCTGTTGGAGCTGACGTCATTGCGCATGTGCGCATGTGATGACATCAGCTCCAAAAGCGCAAAAAAAATAATTAAAAAAAAAAAATCGGGAATGAAGAGGTGCCACTCCGGAATCATGGCACCCCATTATTTGGACCCAAAACCCGGTAAAAACCGAGCAATTTGGTGGAGTTGGGAGGTATGACTGGAATCTTGCCTAGTTTGTTTTCAAAAAGATCAACATAGGTAGAGAAAATATACTGGGCAAAATTAAAACTGTGGCCTTTTAAACTAACATGATGGACTTCCTTATTAAATGAAAGTAGTCCCATTTTCAAACTGTCTTTGAGCCCTAATAATGACTAGATATGCCTTTTGACCATATAAAATAACAAGCCATAGCTTCTCCCAGCAGATCAACATGAAATTACTACTGAGCCTTCAGTCTGAATCTCTTCACCACCATAAGCAACAAGCTTCGCACACTTTGCCAAATCAAGCTTTTCACAAGCACATACTCTAGCAAACGTTTCTGTAGACATAACATTGCACTTTGAACCTGTGCCAACTTTGAGCTCTGTGGATTTTCCATTTATCTGAACAGTACAAAATACTTCATTCTTTGCCCATAAATCTACTGCATTGACTGTTTCATGAAGCACTGACACACCATCAACATAAAACGTAGGGTCATAACTTTCTAATTGATCAACTTGTTTCTTTGAATGTTCCCTTTTAATAAAAGAATGTGTACCTTTTGAAATGATTCCACGTATTGCATTTGTGACATTGCTGAACATTTTTCCCTTTTAGGCTCATGACTTCCTCCACAATTACGACAGTTAGCAATGAAACTGGGTGGGGGGCACAGGCTTTGAGTTTGCTGACTCAGTCTTATGCTTCACTGAGACTGTGTGGTTTCCAGAGCATGTCTTGGAACTTGCTGGTAAGCTACTGGGTTTTTCAGTGGGCGTTGCAGGGTTTACAGTTGCAGCCAAGTGCTTGGGCCTTTTCTTTTAACCACATGCTGCATACTATCAACATTGGCCTTAGAAGGTACTGGAAGCATACAAATCTCAATGGCCTATTCAAAGTTAAATCACTGTCACAAAGCAAAATCTTTTTCATCTTTAATACCACACACAAGTCTGACTTATATCAACTCATCCTCTAAATCACCAAATCTGTAAGTTTTAGCCTTGTTTCTCAAATAAGTTATATATGCTGCAAAGGTTTCACCAGGCTTTTGATCCCTTGTATAAAATAAGTGCCTTTCCACTGTAACATTCATTTGGGGATTACACATTTCTCTAAATTTACATTTTAAACACTCGGGGTCCTACCCTGACTCAGCTGGTACAACTATATAATGATTTTCTCCTGCAAAGACAGCAGGTGCATACACAAATGAATGCTCCCATTCTATGGCTTCTGAACCAGCTAAATTAAGCAGAATAAATGCCTTTGTACAGTCGCTTTATCAGAAAATTGTGCCTGTATGAAAATATAGTATTCTTGCTCAAACACTCTCCAGTTCTCTACAATATTATTGTCAAACACTGAAAAATAGAGCCCTTGTAATGATATGTAAACATGCACACAGCCAGCACTTGTAATAACATTCTAATGTACAATAAACTCTTCAAAATATTGTACTTTGTGAAATATGCTTTGAAATGGCTGTATTTTGTGAAAGAACTGTACTGTAATACTGGACAAACATTGCATACACTTCAGACAACTTGAATAGCTTTGACTAATGAGAAAAATAGTGCTTAGCGAAAACAAGTGGTTGTTTCCCTTGTCTTATTCATTTTATGTGATTCAGACTTTATTTCAAAAATGTCCATAGTTATTTTGAATATTTCTGTTCATATATCATAGTATTGGATATTTTGATACTTAGAAATTCATTTAGAGTGTTCTGAATGTTCATATTTTGTGAATAAGAAATAGATTGATCAAGTTTTAATACCCGAAATTCATTTCTGACTTGTTTTGCGAGTTATACGTGCAGTAGGGATGATTCACTCCTTAATATTCCTCCAATGTTAACAGAGTGCCTCTTGGTCTCGAATTGAAGAATTTGGATCCCCTTCTGGCACCGTGTCCTTTTTAGACATGCCACTTCTGACACAATGTCGCTCGTCCTTCTCTAGTATAGATGACAAATAGGTGGGGTAGTTTGTTTATATGCTTTATTACATAGAAATACATCAGGATGGATAGCAGCATTACAAAATATAAACAAACTGATTAACTGAAAGACTAGACAAACATACATGTTTACATCTCAACAGCTTACTACAAAATGGCAGTCATGCTCACACATGCTCAGTATTCATACACTTGTGCAAGCCCCTAGAAAACTTAAAGCTGTACGCACACACTGATCTACAGGGCAATTAAACTTCATTATTTGAATATGTACATAGTTTTATGTGTTTGTATTACGTTTGTTTGAGGGTTTTCATTAAAACAAAATGTCTTGTAAGATGTGACATAGGTTTAAATGGACATGACAAGAAACAACTGTAAAAAGGTCAACCTGCCAAACAGTGCATGCATGTAATACAAAAGCTGAAAATAGATATTAAAAAAAAAAGAAATGCTATACATAGGTGGGAACAATAATGTCTTATCATAATGGTATCACTTTCCATATTATCTTGGAATGCGAATAGTCTTACAAGTATATACAAAAAAGAAAGAGTAGTGAACTATATTAAAAAAATGCATAGTGCAAATACCTATGCTGTAGGAGACACAAATTTGGAAAGAACTGAGCATGTGAATTTGATAAAGAAAGGATTTTTGAATTGCTATTCAGTGAATATCTGGGACAAAGGAAAATGGGAATACTTTTATATTAATTGCTAGAGGTACTCTAATAGTGATAGAAGGGGGATAATAATGGTGGATTTGTGGCAGTAAGGGGCTAAGGCAAGGGAGAAAGATTATGCTACATGTATTTATATTCCACCTGAAACTGCTACAGTGGAGCTTGAGAAACTTATGGGAGAAATAATCAGCTTTCAGCAAGGAATATTACTTATATGTAGGGACTGGAATTTGATTTGCAACACTGAAGATGTGTCGGGGGGGGGTGCAGAAGGAAAAATATAAGAAAGGAGGGTAGATTTTTTTAAAGAAGTGTATGAAAATATTTGGCATGGAAGATGTGAATTCAGTACTAGGAGTCCAGAGTGAATTTACATATTATTCTCCAAGATACAAAAACTGGACTAGGCTAGACAGAATTTGCACTTCACAGGAATATGTGTATTTAACTGAAGTTCTTGATGTGCACCCAATAACTAATTTAAGATCATACACCAATAATAACCAAAATTAAAACATAAAAATGAGACACTAGCATTTTCCCACCTATCTGTTGAAAAGAGAAGAATTTAAGGAATGGGTAGTGGAAATTATTCAGGAGCTATTAGAGAAAATAGATTTTTTTTTCTGAAAATATATCTAAGGAGAAGGATAAAATTAAAGTGGAGTTTAAAAATAGGGTGAAAATAAAGGGAGATATGGTTAAGAAGTAACAAGAATTATTTAGAGGTACTGACAAATATAGGTTCATAGATTAGTACTAGGCTAACTGCCCTTGTGGGCCATTTTAAGCCTAGACAATTACGCCATGTGAGAATCAAACCCTGCAACTTGTGCCTCCAAGGTAAGCATCTTAACCATTATGCCAACCTCCCACCTCATATGTTACAGTATTGCAAAATAGGTGATTGCATCTTTACTATTAAATGTCTAGGTCGTTTTCTCATAGCTAGGTTTGGTGCATACACATACTATGCCCTTTTGTAGAATACCAATCCAGTTGCTTATTTGTGCTTTCATAAAATCAATACAGTCTGTTCCTTCTAGCTTCTCAGGTACAGCAGAAAATCTCAAGTTTTCCCTACATGCTCTGTCCTCTAATTCTATTACTTTTTGAAACATCTCTTTTTGGCAGTTTCATATTCAGCCAGTCTTTTCTTCATTTTGACCTCTCAGTTTTGCAGTTTTATCACCTTATCTGAATATCTATTAAAGCTTCTTCCATTTTTTCCAGCCTTTTATTGTTTGAGTTGATACACTTCATCAGTGTTTCATTTATTTTAGTCAGGTCTGTGTGCAGTTACCTTATACTTTCCTTTATGTTACTGGAAGTAATGTCTGTAGCTTGCACTGCTTTTTGATGAACGGCTGCAGTATTCTTCACATTTATTTATTTATTTTACATTTGTTGACCGGTCTAGTCCAACTGGATATATGTCCATTTTCAGTGGAGGCCCGGGGGAGAAAAGCTCCACAACACACAGGAATATTTACAGTAAATGACATTTTACAAATGCAGGTACAAAACAGATTTTTGCCATTCCTTGTGATTCTGCTTACAGAATCTTAGTACTTGTCAGCTATGGTTAGTCATACAAAGACATCTAATAACACTTTAAACAGTTAAACTCACAAATTAGTGTTTTTTCATCACCTTTTATAGGTGATTTTCATTCTCATCATTTGTATTTCTTTTTTCTTGGCATCCAGACAGTGCACTTATGGAAGTTATGGAAATTATGTCAGTTATGGAAATTTACCCAGAAATTCAGGTCCACTGGCTTTCTCTGCTAAGTTTCTGTTTTCATATTGGCAGAGCTAAAATTAAGCTGTTACTGAATGTGCAGCCATCTTGGAAGTTGGAAGGCACAGATTTTGTGAGTTTTACAAGGTCTATATAGTTGGGTATTCCACAAGATGATTTGATTTTTGAATGTGCTCACCATGTATTTGCCCCTGCCCATACATCTAAGAACGCCTTAAACATATTTTAGTTTGTTTCCTTAGTTATGCATTGAAGGAGAATGTTTTCATGAAGCTCTTGGTGCTAGGGAGAGATAGCAGGAATGTTCTATAAGCACACAGATGAGTGGGGTAAAATTTCACCTGACACAGCTGTGTAGACTTTATAGTGAGAGCTACAAACTGCTCTACCTGGATACTCTTAAAATGACTCTCTAGGGGTTCAGTCTCATTTACTTCTCTGGAAGGTGCGAATGATACATTTATGCAACCAGGAGAGGATTCTTTAAGCAAATCTATGCCTACAGAAGCTGCTGGAAGGCTCTGACCTGTAAGTCACTTGTTCCCATCCTGGTATTTCTTAAGTGCCTTTTGGATAAACTGAAAGTGGTGCATAATGCTGCATTAGTTGCTTAAGAGAAGATGACAACTAATTGATTAAATTATGTGGATCTTGGATTTGGACTGTTTAGTTACTCTAACCAGCAATTGTTTGTTTATTATATTTTGCTGTTTAAATTAAGTATAATGCTATGGTTGAATGATTGACTTGTTTGTCGCAAAGTTAGTACAATTTAAAATGAAGGGGTTAGATGTACTGTCATCTTCTCTTCCTTTATTTTCTCTGTAAAAGAGGATGTGGTGCATTAAATGTTTCCGGGATAGAGGGGGCAGGCATATGTATAATTGCATAACCATAACTGGGCCTATGTTAACAGACAGCACTAGTATTTGCTTTATCCCCACTTTGAATGATGGCTGGTAGTTGCCTTCTGCACGATCTTTGCTCAGTGTTATTTAGATTTGTCTGTATATACATAGTTAATCTAAGCTGATGTTTTTTTATTTTTGTTGCTGTTAAATACATTTTGTGAGAGTTTCTGTTGGTGTAGGGATTCTTAATTGTATTTATATTATACTAGTTCTAGAATGGTTGTTATATAGAAAGTATGGGATTAATATGTGGATGTTGACTGTAATTTGGTCTTTCATATTTTCTGACAGTTATACAGAAGTCTAAAGAGGATTTCTCTAGTAATTTACAATGGTTAGTTGGCAATTAATGGTAGCAATGTTAATCATATCACCAGTGTAGTAAACAGATGTAGGATTCTTATGTATAATCAATGCTACAGTCCACATTTTTTGATTTTGCAGAAAACCCATTTAATGGACCTTGAACATCTGGAAATCATTAGGGGCATGCATATGACTGGTTACTTCTAGTTCTCACACACAAGAAAGAGAAGGTGAGTAATCACTTTATGGTTGTTGGACACTCCCTTCATCTGCTGGAAACAGTTGCTAATGAAGAAGGGAGAGCTGTCTTCGTGAAAGGGCTTTATAAAAGACAACTCTAAATGATTATTAATGTTTACTTACCTCCAGAAGTCTCATATAGATACTGACATCTTTGATAAGCACCTGGGTGCCATGTCAGGAAGAGGTAATACTCTGGGAGGGGAATGGAAAATGATGCTTTCTGTGAGGGAAGTTTCTGCAGGCCTAAGGTTTAGAGCCTTATCATCTGCATGAAAAATGTTTCATAAGTGTGGTTGACACATGATATTTTTAAGCTACCGAGGGCATTCTCATTTAATATTCTTCATACTTTCACACTTCTTTAAGGGTAGATAAATACTGATAAAGAGCATGGTTTTATGGTTGACGCTTTCAGACCATGCTCCCTTCAGAGTGACATTAGCTTTCCTGGGGGTTATAGCTGTGAAGTACTGGAAGGATAATTTGTTAGGGACACCTTTCAACAGCTATTTAGGTAACTTTTTGTCTGACTGGAAGGGACTCTCTAATTTTGACGAAGCTCAGATGGTGAAGGAATGGTAGTCTTTAAAAAGCTTGTCTTAAGAATGTGCAGAACAATGAAAAGACTTTGGTAGCATGTTGCATTTGTATTGATTTCATTCAAATCAGGTAAGCCTTATTCATGTTTAACCTATGCTCTTTAACAACTATGTATGTAATTTCACTTGCTTTTATTATGGCATATATAACGCTCATTTATTTTTTATTTGACATTTGTTAACTGGGATGGTCCGACTGGGTCTACAGAACCTGTTTGCAGTGGAGGCCCGGGGAGAAAATCTCCACATACAGTACAATACAAATACAATATAGTCCACAAACAATACAAGCGACATGAGGAATACTACAAAGCTGATTGAACGTAAACTAGGTTACAAGATATACTGGACAATCTATAGAATTATATCATTATAGAAAATTTTAGTCATTCTAACATATACATAGCCTATGAGTAAAGTGCATAAAAATAGTATGTGGGTAGTACAATGTATGACATTGTTTGTTATAGTACATGAAAAATAAAATGTTGGTTTAGGTTAGGAAAATAATAGCTGAAGAGTTAGCGATGCAGAAAAATAGTGAGAGAGGTAAGAAGAATAGAGGTATTACAGACTGAGCAGTAGCTTAAGGAAACTGTATAGAAACAGAGGAGGAGTTAGGAGAGACTTAGAATTTTACAGTCTGTGAAGGAGTGAAATGTGACAGAAGAGGAGGATGAAGCTAGTATAGAAGAAAAGGAAGAGCTGAGTATTAGGCTGGATTTATACAGAAGCAGAGCCGTGTATTTTTGAGATGATTTTTTACAGAGGCTTTAAAACAGATTAGACCAGGCACAGACCTGGTAGCTAGAGGTAGTGAATTTCATACTTTAGAGAGACAGTATGAATAGAGAGAGTCACCTGTTTTTTGTGGGTTTTGAGATAGCTAAGAGATTTTTGTCTTCTGATCTCAGGGATCTATTTGGTGTATGAAAGTGTGACTAGGTTGGCTAGTGCAGGGCAGGCAGTAGGCTTGAAAGTAACGTTGTGCAAAGTGAATAGCTGCAAGCTGGTTGGGGAGTGCTAACCTGTTTAGTTCAAGTAGTGGTTTACAGTGGTGTGTGAGATATTTAGAGTTTGTGGCAAACTTCACAACTTTGTTGTAGCACTGTTCCATCTTGCTTAGGGTAGAAGTTTGTAAGTTAGTTAGGACAGGGCACCGTAAAAAAAGGGAGGGAAGTAAAAAGGTTTTTGCTAGGGTATCTTTGGTTGCTGTAATTAAGAAATGTTTGTTTCTATATAAGAGCCCCCAGTTTTTGCTGAGTTTTCTTTATATTTTGCTGTATACAGGGTCGAAGGAAACTTTATTGTCAATGATTACTTCTAGAAATTTGGTTTCCTACACTATTTCTTTGACAGTTTTGTCAGATGTAAAGATGTTGAAATGATCCGTGACAAGGGAGGTGTTTTTGGGGTAAAAAAGTACTAGTTTAGTCTTCCTTGGATTAAGAGTTAGGCATTTTTTAGCCAGGATTCGACTGTAGTAAATGACTGTAGAGGTTTTTGAAAGCAGTTCTGGTAGTGATTGAGTGGTACAGATTACAGTAGAATCATCAGTGTATTGAATGAGGGTTCCAGGGTGGGAGGAAGTGTGAAGGTTGTTTGTGAAAATGTTGAAGAGTAGGAGTCCGAGGATGAAGCCTTGAAGGACTCCAGTAGGGTTGTGGAGAAACAGTGAGAATTTGTTAGACCATTTCACTGCTTGTTTATGATCCTCGAGGTAGCTGTGAAATGATTTTACTGTGTTATATGAGAGCCTAGGCTGGACAGTGAGAGACTGTGTCAAAGTGCTTAGGGAGGTCAAAGAATACTGAGGCTGTATAAGATCTTGCATCTCTGGCCTTGTTCACGGTGTCCTGTAAAGTATAATAGGGCTATAGATGTGCTGTAGCTGGGTAGAAAACCATGTTGAGTTTGGGTTAAAAGGTTGTTTTGCAATAGGTATTGCATTACCTGCTGATGGATACCGCTCTTGAGAGTTTTGGATACGGGTGACAAGATGGATATAGGACAGAAGCTAGTTGGTTCAATAGAGCTGCCTCCTTTGTGAATGGGAGTGATGTGAGTGTTTCCATGTAGTTGGTACTTCTGATTCAGATAAAGACCTGTTTATAAGGATGCTAATTGGTTAGGCGATTGAGTTGGAAGCCCGTTTGATGCAGTGTGGTGGAAGATTATTAGCCAAGGTGGAGCAGGTTTTTAATTTTTATTTCTTTATGGCGTCTATGGGTATGGGCTGAAATGAGAAGGGGTTTGTATGACATTTTGTTGAGTAGGGGGTTATTAATGGCAGGGTTAGAGGTAGCTGATGGTATAGGGTAGGTGCATAAATAGGGTAGGGGGTGTTAGTTACTAGGTCTGCTATTGATTTTATGAAGTGCATGTTAAAGTTTTTGGATATTTGTGATGGAGGGGTATTAGGTGATGAGTTGTGATTTCAATTTGTCCAGAGTAGATAGGGACTGCCAAAATTTTATGGGGTTGGCTTTATGCTGGAGTTGAAGATGGGCATAGTATGATTTCTTATCACTGTTGATTAATTTTGTCACTTTGTTATGTAGTATTTTGAAGTTTACATGATTTTGTTCATTTTTGTTTAGTTTCTAGGTTTTGCAGGCTAGGCCCCTTTGCTTCATCAGGTGTTTACATTCCTTAGAGAGCCATGGAGTGGAATTCTTTATGACTCTTTTCATACGAATGAGATCTAGACTATTAAGTATATGAAGGAAAATGTTATTAACGTATAGTATGGTATCATTAAGGGGTAGTATTTTAAATGGTGTCTAGTCTATTTCATGTAGGAGATTGTTGAGTTTATGCTCACAAAAATTAGTTGAATTCCTAACCGATTTTACAGTCGATTTTAGAGTGTGTACTCTTACTACTCAACACATTTTAAAGAAGTAATTTCTTTACTGCAAAAAAGTAAACAAATAAATACTCGAGAAGTACCCCTGCCAGAGCGGTGCCATAGGTGGCTGCCTAGCTGGCCTATGCCTAAGGCCAGTTATATGTACAGTGTGCATAAAGAAAAAAGGAACACTCCACAAGAAGTACTTGATAAAATTTAATGTTTTAGGGCTTTTGTTCCTATTACAAGAACTTCATCAGAATAAAAGAAATCCCTGTAAAACAAGCTTAAATATACTAAAAAAAAAGTAGGTGTGACAAAGTGTTAATGCTTCAACCAATCAGACCTTTTCTTTAAAGCAAGAGAGACAAATTCATTTGAGCCAGGTAAAATATCAGTTTAAAAGGAATTGCTTTGCCAGTTCTCTACAGAGTAAGGTAGTTTGCCAATCCCCTTTACACTATCTTCAAAAACCTTTTCCAATACAAAAAAGCAAACATTTTAAAATCCTTAGAAGAACTAAAATGTTTAATTAAAGCATTAGTTTCATCACCATTTTTGATCTAATATAAATGTTCATAGATTCTTTTATTTAATCTTGTCTAAGTTTTTCCAGTATAAAAAACAGGGCAAAACAAAGGGCAACATAAACTTCCTCAGTGGTGTTACAAGTATATCTGCCTTGGGAGAGTTTGGAATACCCACATGTAGACCCACAAAGATGTAATGACACTGGCTACATGCACCACACTTGCTCACATGCCAAAAGGCAGATGGAGTGGCCTTCCTGTGCTCAAAAGACATACCAATATTGTTCAATGAGTAGTATACAAAACATGGTGCCAAATTTATTAAGACTAGGAAAAATACCAGAAACCCTAGACCTATACTGTAACTCCCTGATTTTACTAAGGAACTCCAAAGAGTCTTTTATAATGGTGGTAAATATGATGACAGTTTTTAGTTTTTGGTCAACAAATAGTGCAACTCCCTGATTATACTAAGGATGTCCCAAGAGTATTTTATAATGGTGGCAAAATTTGTGATGAAAGGTTTTAGTTATTGGGCAACAAAAATAACTAGTGGTTTTGTCTTGGAATGACCAGCATAATTAATGGGTCTCATTATGGGACCAACTCTGTCCTTATTAATCTTGAGTATACCAAAAATTGTAGGAATAGTACAGTTGTGTACACTTACTATAAATGTAAATGTTCGAGTGTATTCACTGTTGCAGTCATTACATTTGGGTAATCTGCTGGCAGGTTGCCCACAGTCGGCCTGAATAACAAAGTCTTGGGTCCTGCGTTGGTTGCTGTCTCCTCTTCCATGACATCAGGTCATCAGGGGTATAAAACATGCAGCCGACACCATTTTATTCAGTTTTTCTTGCCCCAGATATCAGGTCCCCCTCCAAATGGGGAGCAAAAAAAAAAAAAAAAAAAAAATATATATATATATATATATATATATATATATATATATATATATATATAAATAAACAGCAATATATGTAATGCACTTTTAGCAACAAAAACTTTACTTCATTTAAAAGCAAATACACCTCAAAGACTTTAGAATATAGTGATGGAAAGAGAAGTTATAGAAAAGGGGGATGGCGGGTAGGTAACCCAGACTGCAACAGTGAATACACTCGAACATCTACATTTATGGTAAGTGTACACAACTGTACTATGTTCTTCATGTTTCACTGTTGCAGTCATTACATTTGGGAAGAATCCCAGAGCTATGGATGGGAGGATGGAACTAAATAGCATTAGGAGTGGTTATAAGGCCCTGCAGAACTGCAGTGGCAAAGCCTGCCCTGGATTTGGAGAACAGAGGCAAATGATAATGCTTTGTGAAGGTATGAACAGAGCTCAAAGTAGCAGCTTCTAGAATGTCTTTGGTTGGAACTCCTCTGAGAAAGGCTGCTGAGGTAGAGGCAGCCCTGGTGGAACGTGACCTGATCCCTTGGGCACAGGTTTACCATGGTGCAAGTAGCAGAAATGAATGCAGTGGCTTATCCACTTAGAAATAGTTTGCTTTGATATAGCCTTCCCCTCTGATCCTGAAGCAAATGCCACCAGTAGTTGCTCAGACTTTCTTAGAGATTTGGTCCTGTTTAAGTAGAATCTTAGTTGTCTGTGTACATCCAATGAATGCAGAATCCGCTCCCCCTTGTTCTGCGGATTTGGGTAAAATGTTGGCAGGTGAATTGTTTGGTTAAGAGTCACACTGGATACCACCTTAGGCATAAAGGAAGGATTGGTCCTGAGGGACACCCTGTCTGGGTAATAAAAGGCTCCACAACCATGAGAGCCTGTAATTCTGAAACCCTTCTTGCTGAAGTGATTGCCAAGAGGAAAGCTGTTTTCCAAGATAAAAATTTTATATCCGCAGTAGCTGCTGGTTCAAAAGGAGGCAGGGTGAGTTTTTCCAGCACAAAATTGAGGTCCTATGCAGGAGTTGGTGATCTTCTGGGAGGCCTTGCATTTTTGGCCCCTCTAAGATACTGTTTAAGCAGAGGATGAGAAAAGAGGGGAGGCTCCATGTTGTAATGAGCCGAGATGGCAGAGGCATGGATTTTTATTGAAGAAAAAGAGAGAACCTTGTCAAGCATCTCAGTCAAGTATTGTAAAATCTGAGGGATATTTGGTTTTGCTGTGTCCGTTCCGTGTGCTTGGTTCCAAGCACAGATTCTTTTCCATTTATCAGCATAAGATTTTCTAGTACTAGGCCTTCTGGCTTCCAAAATGACATCCATCACAGATTTACTGAGAGGTGTTGTTTGAATAATTAAATGATCATCCATGCTGCAAGGTTCAGAGTTTGGAGCAGAGTGTGCAAAATTTGATTGTTCTGCTGAGACAGTAGATGAGGTACTTCAGGCAAGTACCAAGGAGGGAGTTGAGTCATATTCCTTAGAATTGGGTACCAGTGCTGGCGAGGCCAGTCTGGAGCAATCAGGATCATTTTTGGTTTTTCCTGTCTGACCTTCAGTAAGACCTTGGAGAGAAGAGGTAGAGGGGGAAAGGCATAGACTGATAGGTTTTTCCAACTGAAGTATAGGGCATCCACTTTCCATGCTTGTCTGTGATAAGTCCTTGTACAGAATTTGTCCAGTTGATAATTTTGGGGAGATGCAAATAGATCCATTTCTGGGCTCCCCCATTTCTGTGTTACCATGCTGAAGATTTGTGGATCCAGTTTCCACTCATGCGGGTCCATAAGATTTCTGCTTAGGTTGTCTGCCAGAGTATTTTGTTTTCCTGGCAGGAATTGAGCTTGAAGATGTACCTGGTAAGTCAAAGCGGTGTTCCACAATGCCATGGCTAGTCTGTAGAGGGGATAGGAATGTGTACCCCCCGGCTTGTTTATGTACCACATAACCGCGGTGTTGTCCGTCTTTATCAGTAGTTGTCCTGGATGAAGTAAGTCCTTGAAGGCTGTCAGAGCATTCTGAACAGCTAGCATCTTTTTCTGGTTGATATGCAGATGCACTTGTTTTGGGCTCCATATGCCCTGAATGCATCTCCCCGCCAGGTGGGCCCTCCAAGCATAGTCTGATGCGTCTGTAGTTAGGGTTAGGGTGGCAGGGGGTAGAGTGGAATGACAGTCCCTTGTTTTGGTGACATGTCTCTGCTCACCAAAGGAACTCCTGTTGTAGGCAGGGAATGAGAGGAATCAATGTTTCCAGACTGTGACAATGTTGACTCCATAAACTTTTTAGGTACCATTGAGGTTTCCTCATATGCAGCCTCGCATATGGAATTAGTACAATGCAGGATGCCATGAACCCCAAAGCCTGCAGAATTTGTCTGGCAGATAAGTGGGTTTTTGTTGCCATCTGTTTGAAGTATGTTGTCAGTTGCCTTTGCTTGTCTGGCGTAAGGTAAGCCATCTGGGCAGTTGTATTCAAGCTTGCATCCAGGAATGTTATTATTTGAGAGGGTACCAGTTGGGATTTCTTTTTGTTTATTGTGTACCCTGGGCATGTTAGAAGCCTTTTTACAAATGCCAGATGTTGAAGAAGAATGTCCTTGTTCTCTGTTTGAATGAGACAGTCATCCAGGTAAGGATAGATTTGTATGCTTCTTTGTCTGCAAAATGTAATTACTGGTGCCAGGTACTTTGTAAAGACCCTGAGCACAGTAGATAAGCCAAAGGGCAGTGCAGAGAATTGGTAATACAAAAAACCTGCCTTGAAGTGGAGGTATCTTCTGCACGATTCCCTTATTGGGATATGCAGGTATGCCTCTTTTAAGTCTAGAGTCACTAACCAAGCATTCTTGCCCAGCATAGGCAGTAGCTGTTGTAAAGTCAGCATTTTGAATTTTGGAATGTCCAGGAACGTGTTCAAAATCGATAAGTCCAGTATTGGACGCCAGGCATTGTCTTTTCTGGGTACCAGGAAATGTTTTGAATAAAAACCTTGTCCTTTTTCCTGTTCTGGTACTGGTTGAATAGCCCCCATATCCATGAGTGACGTAACTTGTTTCAGAGCCTCTGCCCATTGATTTTGTGGCAGATCTGGCCAACCGTTTGGAATTGGCAAAGTATGGAAATGAAATCTGTACCCCTGGGATACTGTGTTTAATACCCACTTGTCCTGGGTAATTAACTGCCAATTTTGAGCATGAAGTGCTAGTTTCCCCCCCAAGGGGGCTGCCAAAAGATAAGTGCTTGGTGAAGGTAGAGGGAAGTCAATGAGGCTGCTTACTGTAGGGTTGTGCTTTGTTTCCTCCAGATTTGGAGGTGGAGGCACCCCATTGCTTTGACCTGTAAGAACCCTATGACTGGTATCTAGAGCCTTTTGAGCATCTGGATTTGCCTTGAGAGGCTCTGTTGGACACAGGAAAGGACCAGTGTTTAGCAGGCCAGTGCCTACTGAACCTGGGTGGCTGCACTTGTAAGAAATCTTTTACAGTTTGCATAGATTTAGCTTTGTCTTCCATTTTCTTTAAAACCTCTTCTGCCTTATTACCAGAGTATCATGCTGTAAAGGGGCAACCAACAATTTAGCTTTAACATGATCAGGCAGATTTTGCTCCTTGAGCCAGACATGCCTTCTAATCACAGATACAGTAATTGCGGCCCTACAAGAGGCCTCCAAGGAATCCAAACCATATTGCAAAGTATGCTTTCCAACCTGTTCTGCTGCATGCACTAATTCCTGTAATTATTTATTTTCCACACAATCAGAAATCAACATCATTTTCTGTTTCAATAAGCCCATAACATGCTGTTGATATTTAAACATATGAAACTGGCAGTTTAAGGCCCTAATTGCCAAGGTTGCAGACTTATAAACCTTCTTTCCCCATCTATCCAGCGCCCTGGAATCTCTATCAGAGGGGGTAGGATTTTTGGCTGTAGAGGCCTTTACACCTTTGGGACCATGTGAGATAGTCACAGGATCAGCAGCAGGATTTTTGAATAGAAATCTGTGGGAGTCAGGAACCCTGTAATATCTGTCTGGCTTACTATGAGCCAGAGGCAGGTAATCAGGAGCCATGCTTGATTCCGAAAACACATCAACAATGTCTAATACAGGAGGTATTGCCAAAGGCCTATCTTGAGGAAGGAGGAGGAAATCCCTAAGCTTCTTTTTTGATTCAGAGAAATCCTGACTCTCCCAATGAAAATGTTCCCTTAAAGCATGCAAGGTTTCTCCAAAAGAATAATCCTCAGGAGGAGATGCAGATGGGATGGATTCTTCTGCATCTGAATCCTCATAGGGTGGAATAGAAAATTCCTGATCAGAAGAGGAATCAGAAGAAATGGAAACCTGATCTGAAAATTCATAATCAGTGTCTTGCCTAGGCCTCTTAGCGGGGGGGGGGGGGGGGTTGGGAACCCCTGATCAAGGTAATTAAGTCCTCAGCCATTTTGATCATCTGTTTTTTAGGCATAGGGGCCTGAGCCATGGCTCATGCATCGGTTTTTTAGACATAGAAGTTGTTTTTGATCTAGTTTTTGAAGCTGGAGTTGGTTTTATATAAAAATGTTGAGGCCTGAAAACACCCTCAGAAGCCGGTGCCTGCTCAGCGGCTCTGGACCCATCGAAGGAAGAGACATCCACGGGTTCAATACTCTGAGAACCCCACGGCATACCGGACTCTGCATGGGTCTTGGTAGAGGCCTGTGACTCAAAAGTAGCAGGTATCAGGGGCTGCAAAAGCGCCTCACTGAGTACCGGCAAACCGGCGACTGGCTTAGGAGAAGTTTCGTCGGTTTTGGACCTCGGCGGTCTCTCTCTGTCTTTTTCTTTGCATTTTTTGTGAACTCCGGTAGTCAGATTGCTGACCAACGACATTTCAGGGTAATTAAATCTGGATCCAAAATATTTTGAAGTAGAAATATAACAACGCTTTATAGTGCGTTGGTTAAATCTAGCACAAAACTGACAGCAAGGCACATTATGATCTGGGCCTAGGCAAGAAATACAGTACAAATGAAAATCCTTATGAGGTATTTGCTTCCCATAAGTAATGCAGATATTAACTTTTATTGGCATCGATAAGGAGGAAGAAAAAGTTTCCCCAACGGGGTACTTAGCTTTAGTTGAAGACTTCGGTTCTGAAACTCTAATGCGAAAATTTCGGGAGTCGGCCGACCGGCACTTGCGAACTGCTTTGGGCACCACACGGCAAGAAAGACTGAATAAAATGGCATCAGCTGCATGTTTTATACCCCTGACAACCTGATGTCATGGAAGAGGAGACAGCAACTGACGCAGGACCCGAGACCTTGTTATTCAGGCCGACTGAGGGCAACCTGCCAGCAGATTACCCAGATGTAATGACTGCAACAGTGAAACACAAAGAACATAAATAGTTTCTTCATGGTCCCCCATTGAGATGTCACCATCTAAGACTGAATCATTAAGGACCATATTGATACATTGCTGTCCAAGTGATGCTTTCATTTACACTTACTTCCTGATAAAAAGTGTCACTAAAATGAGATTTTGCATCCTCCCAAAGTAATCAGTTTTGTTCAACAACTCCTTTCTCCTTGTCAGGTTTTATGATCCTTGTTACGGGACGATTCATGGAATGCCTGCTGCCATTTGAGAGTTAAATTGTAATATTTATTTTCCAGAGGGATGGATGCCAGGGCTCAAATGTAATTTATACAAAATCTTTCCAGGGCAGCCAAAGGTTGTTGTAAAGGTGGGTTCCACTGAGGTCTCTGCCAGAGAGCCAATGAGGGTTGAACTGAATTAATAGTCTCATCCATTAACAATGCAATATTGTGTACTCATATAATGATTTCAGTTCACTTACAGTGTCAACCACATTAAGGTGCTGTGCAGGAATAAAAGTGACTCGCGTATACCAAGAATTATAGGAATATGTGGTTTCTTCAAGGTCAGACAATTGTGTTCCTCCATTGAGATTTCACCATCCAAGAAATATGATGGTATGAGTGATGCACTTCATTTATACTTACTACCTGATAAAAACTGTCATTCAATATGGGACTTTGCATCCTCCCAATGTAATCAATTTTATCCATCAAAAATCTCCTTCGCCCTTGTCATGTTTCATGATCCTTATCTCAGGGTTACGTGACAATTCATGGAATGCCTGCTACTCTTTGAGAGTTAAATTGTAACATGTATATTCCAGTGGGCTGGATGCCAGGACTCAAATGTCATTTATACAAAATCTTTTCAGAGCAGCCAAAGGAGGCTTCCATTGAGACCTCCGCTACAGCCCCAATGTTGGTTGAACTGAATTAATAGTCCCATACACTAACAAAGTAATCTTGCATAATTACACATACTGGAGGCACTTAGCATCTGATCTAATGCTCTACTCATTGGAAACTTTAATTACCCCTCTTCAGACTGGGAATCTTACATGGCCTCAAATCTACAGCCACAGAGATTCCTCAACTTCGTAAATACAAATACTTTTGACAACACAGTGAATACACCCACAAGAGGCTCCATCATACTGAAACTCATGCTCTCAAACAAGGAAGAACACTGCACTCCTCAATGTCTCATCCTCCCTGGTAAAGTCTGACCATAAAGCTGTCTCCTTTAAAATCAAAATTAACTTTATAATTACATTAACTCACTCACTCCCTCCAGTACAGCTCTTTTGAGTGTGTACTCCCAGTGGGTGTGGCTTGAGCCTTTAGAAATGAAAATATCACTTTACAGTTCAAACATTCATATCTTTAGAAACATAAGTGTTACTACAAAACTGTAAATAGCAAACCCATCAGGATAGGTTAATCTTTACATTAGTGACATTCATTAATTTCAGTGCTTTAAACTGGATTTTATAAGCCAAAACAGACATATACTGCCAGCAGAATTTTCTTCATACAGCTGTGAGCTTTCAAATGAGGCTATGCAGTTCTGTCTGTGTTATCAAAATGTTGAGATGTTTAGAGAAATATGAAAATTATTACAATACTTGGTGGTGCTGCGGTAGTGTTGTCGCCTCACAGTAAGACGTTGTCCTGTTCGATTCTCAGCTAGAGCGTCTTCTGTGTGGAGACATGCATGAATGGGCGTACCTTCATTGAAGGTTGTGCATCAGGGCTGGCAACTCGGCACGTAAAAATCTACTGCAAATCATTAGCGGACCGGAGTTCAGCTGTGGCGACCCCTAACCGGGAAAAGCCGAAAGACACAACAACAATTACAATACAAATAACAGTTTACAAATAATATTAGATCTATTTTTAGCTGCATTAGACAGAGGTCAAATATCAATACAATTCTGTTTGCCATCATGTATGCTTTAAGATGAAATCTTCTGATACATTGTATGGACCATAGTTTTGGAATTATTAATGCAAATATGAACAAACAATATCTGAAGCCTAGTGATGTCAGTAGGAGGTAAAAGCAGAAGGCTGGAGGCACAGTTGGCTGTAATGAGTTAAAACCAGTATTATTTATTTACTTTTTATTTTACATTTGTTGACTGGGATAGTCTGACTGAGCTGAGTAGCCCTTTTTCAGTGGAGGCTCGGGAAGAAAAGCTCCACAGTTATATATTAAATATTGAAATAGAGACAAATGACAAAGATAGATTTTACAGAGAATAATCAACACAGTAACAATTAGAAAAAATACAGTTTCCAGAATCTAATTACAAATGATGGTCAACCAAACCAATTATGCAAATATCACAATTTCATTTTTCATTTTACTACAGTTTTTGTGTTATACAGTAGGAGAAAATAACTGGGTTAGTGACAATTATGATATAAAAGTCAAAGCTGAAGTATGCAAGGGTCCTAGTAGGACTATCCAGGATTTAAGGAGGTTGTGTACAGAGGCAGGACCACTGAGGTTTTAGATATTCTCTTGCTTAAGCTGTGAATTGCTTAAAGTTTTTTTGGGATCTGATTTCAAGTGGAAGTTTGTTCCAAGATATAGAAGGGTGGTAACTATAGAGGTTTGATCAGTTTTGTTGTTGGATTTCTGTATTTTTAGCAGGTCTTGGTAGGAGCTGCGTAGCGGCCTGGCAGGGTTATAATGTGAGATGAGAAGAGATAAGTTGGGAAAGTAAGATTTCTAGTAGAGGATGGAGTGGACTATAAAGAGTTGAGAGAGAAGAAGCTGGCGGGGAAGCTTTAGGCTGTTCAGGTATTTTAAGGCAAGACATTGTTGAGCTTTGTAGGTTTGTTGTGCCGCAAATCTAGCTACCTTATTTTAAGTTGTCTCTATCTTGGTTAGTAATGTATAGTTTATATTTGTAAGGATTTAGGACCTGTATAATAGGCTAGGTAGAAGGTAGGCATGAAAGAGGATGATTTTAGCTTTGGTGGTGAGGAATTTTTTGTTTTGATAGAGAAGCCCTAATTTCTGGTGAGTTTTTTGATACAGTTGTTTATATGCAAGTCAAATTTAAGTTGATCAATTATGACTCCTAAGAGTTTTGTGTTGTTTTCAACAGTGATGGAGGTATTGCCAAGGGATAGTACTGAAAAATGGTTTTGAGGTAAGAGAGGTTTTTAGGAAGAAAAAGGAGGAGTTTTGTTGTTTTACGGTTAGCTTTGCTAGGAACTATTCCAAGGCAAATTACCTTTCATTAATTGATAGTTTGCCAAAATTCAATGCCCCTGCAAACATTAAGAACACAGCAGAATATGCTGAATTATCAGAAACTCTGTGCAAGCATGTCAGTGGCTGCTTTACCTACTAGAAGCAAGCCCAGGACTAGCCCCAGAAACAAACCACCCTGGTGGATCCCAAATTAAGCAGGATATATAGCAACAGCAGAAAATGGCAAACATCAGGAAGGGTAATTCCTGTAAAGACAAAAACTCACTCATCAAACTAAGTAAACCACTAAGAGGACTAATTAGGTCAAGCAAAGCTAACTATAAGGTTAAGCTAGCCTTTCAGGTGAAAGATAACCATAAGGCCTTCTTCAGCTGTCAGAAACTTCAAGGGCAGCACACAGCAATGTGCTGATCTGGTGTTAATTGCTGCCATATTCACTGAGCCTAGTGACATAACAAACCTGTTAGCAGACAAATTAAACTCAAACTTTATCTTCCCTCACCCCCAACCATCCCACAAAAATACCCTCAGACATAACCCCCCCCCCAACTTTAACAAGGGAGCAGGTACTATCTGTGTTGAAATCAATAAAGCTGAAAACATGGCCTCAGTGGGCCCCAACAACATCACAGTTTGGCTCCTGAACAGTTTAAAATATGACTTATCAGGAACCCTGGAGTCATTATTTAACTCTAGCCTTAAAACAGGCCTTGTGTCACATGAATGGAGGACTGCAATGATCATCCTCTTCATAATGGAGGACTTTCAACAGATCCTGGAAACTACAAACCCATTATTCTAACTACTTTTATTTGTAAAACCATGGAGAAAACTATCATAGAAATTATCAAGAAGGACATGGGAGGCCTCAAGACACTGGACCCATCCCAGTTTGACTTTGTCAGAGGAAGGTCATGCTTACTAAATCTGGTGCACTTCTTTAAAAAGGTCACAAAGGCAATGGATGAAGGGAAAACAGTGCACACTGCCCACCTAGATATGGCTAAAGCATTTGATACAATACCCCAAGTGGGCATGGTCATAAAACTTATGGAAGAAGTTATAAACCCATTTATTAACGTACCAGATAACTTACTAGGCTAACTGATACCCAGTAGATTAGAATCAATGAAGCCACCTCCACAAAGAGTGAGTCACCAGTGGAGTCCACCAGGACTTTATGGTAGGCCCATTCCTCTTTGGAATCTACTTCTCAGATGCCAAAGGCCTCTGACTAACCACCTTCACAGATGACTGCAAACTGAGAGCAGTCACTGAATCCCCTCAATATGAGAACACCCTTGCTTCCAAGCTGGGCTGCACATTGAGTAGCAGCTTAACTCTAGCTCTTCCAGTGTGAAAACAGAAACTCAACCGAGATGGCCAGCAGAGTTTTATGTTTATGAGTAAATTTCAGTAACTGGCTAGTAAGTGCACTGCCTGTATGCCAAGAAAAAAAATACAAAGCACCTGGAAAAAACAGTAGTTAGAAACCCTGACTGGGGAAATTTCTGAAGCTGTTCACAAAAAGCAATGCAACCTCCAAACATGACTTCCAGTAACCTACAGGAAGATACAAGACAACTGCACACAAACCTGGTTAAAATAAATAAAACACTGATGGAGTATATCAACACAAACAAAAGGATGGGAAAAAATGGCAGCTTTAAACAGAAATTCAGATGAGGTGGTAAAGCTGCAACAATCAGAGGCTGAAATAAAGAAAATGCTAGCTGACTATAAGACTAGTCAGGAAGAGATGTTTCAAAAATAATAGAATTAGAGGATAGAACACATAGGGAAAACCTGAAATGTTTAGCTATACCAGAGAAGCTGGGAGGAACAGACTGCATTAACTTTGTGAAAGCACAAATAAGCAACTGGACTGGTATTCCACAGCAGGAGTTGTTAGTCCAAAGGGCACATTGTGTATATGTTCCAAACTTGGCTATGAGAAAGCAACAGAGACCTTTATAGAAAATATGCAATCCTACCAGCAGAATGAGTTGATTCTGACAAAACTGTGGCAGGAGGACAAACTACTAAAAGTAAAAGACAACAGAGTGTTTGTGGAGAATGATTACTCATTGTACACCAGGCAGAAGAGGAATAAATTCAGTCCACTATTCAGGGAATGTTGACAGGCATGTGTGATTCAAACTGCTGTAGCCAGCTGTTTTCAAGGTATTCTTCCATGGAGGGACAAAATCATATTTTGATGAAGTATATGCTAAGGAGGAAATACAAAAGTTCGTCCAACAAAAAGTGAGCTGTGAGACAGAAGCAGATTCTGCTTCTTGTTTTTCTGGAAATAAAGACCCCGGAGACTATACATAGGTTCATAGGTTCATAGGTTCATACTAGGCTATCTGCCTGAGGGCATTTATAAGCCTAGCCCATAGTTTTGTGGCTTACGCCACCCCTTTAGTTTGGAGAAACTATGCCCATTATTTTGCTGTGCCTCTGTCGAGCAGTGACACTGAGGTAACCCCTGGGGTGTATCTGCGATCTCCCATCCATTGGTCAAGATTCCTCTTGAACAAGGCCAGCGAGGTGCTCTGCCTCACATAAACCGGGATTTTGTTCCACAGCATAGGGAGTCTTTGGGTGATGAATCTATCCCTCCAGCACATCCTATTAATAACCGTGTCGAGGTTTAAGTCTCCCGCCCTTGTGGCTCTGAGGGATCCAGATTTTTGAGATGAAGCATGTTCATCAAATCTGGGTTTGACATGGCCTTGTATGTCAGGCATAGGTCACCTCTGAGCAAGCGGTAAGCAACTGAATATAACTGGAGTTCTTTCAGTCGGGCAGCATAAGACAGATTTTGAGACCCTTTATCCTTTTGGTGAGGAACTTTTGTGGCCTCTCCAGCTGCTGCAAGTGTCGGGTCAGATACATTCGAATGGGGCATTGTACTCGATCATTGGTCTGATGAGTGATGAGTATAGGGAGACTATGACTTCCCTTGATCTAGATGTGAATCCCTTCATGATAAGGTGGGCAATGTAGAAGGTCTTCCTAACTACTTTAGCAATATGAGTGTCGAATGAAAGGCTACTGTCAACCTGGGTTCCCAGGTCCCTAATAACTTCTTCTCTGTTCAGGGATTGCCACCTATATGGTAGCTAGGGGTAACCTTATTTTTCCCGAAGGGTATGACTATGCATTTCTTGGCATTTAACTTTAGGCCATGGCTCTGGCACCAGTTATCCGTTTCTGTGAGACCCTTCTGAAGGATATCTGTGTCGGATGTGTTTTCAACCACGGCCCAGTTTGCAGTCATCTGCAAACTTTGTCAGCCATAACCCTCCCGTGTTTGCTTGTACTTCAGAAAAGTAGATGCCAAACAAGAGTGGGCCCAGGACTGAGCCCTGTGGGACACCACTTGTGACAGGCTTTGAGTCTGACATGGCGCCAGCAACTCTGACCCTGTGGGTTCTGTCACTCAGCCAGTTTGCAACCCATCTTGTAATGTATGGGTTTACATTTAAGTTGATGAGTTTTTCAATGATACCCGAGTGAGGTATTGTATCAAAAGCCTTTGCCAGGTCTAGGTAGGCTGTATGGACTGCCTTTCCCTCGTCAATGGCCTTGGTGACTGTTTCGAAAAAGTCAACCAAGTTTAGAAGGCATGATCTGCCTTTGACAAAGCCAAACTGGGTTGGATCCAAAGTCTGCAAGTTCCCTATGTCTTTATTTATGAGATCCATTATGATCCTCTCCATGGCTTTGCAGATAAGGCTTGTCAAGCTAATGGGACGGTAATTTACAGGGTCGGTGGAGGCACCGCCTTTGTGGAGTGGGACCACAGTCACTGTGCGCCACTTCCTGGGTACGTATCCGGAGGTGAGACTAAGATTAAACAGCTGTCCTAACTGTGGGTTTAATTCCTCGTTGAGTTCATGGAGCACACAGCCGGGGACACCATCAGGTCCCATGGATGCTGTGTTCTTTGCCTTGGAGAGAGCAGTTCTCACCTGGGCGTTAGAGATGTTTGGGGGGCTACAATCATTTGGTATAGATATCTCTCCTTTAGGGGAGGGGAAAGTTTGCACTGAACCTTTCAGCCAGTATGTTGGCAATGTCTGTAGGATCAGTAATCTTCACATCATTTTGAACTAATTCTGAGCATATCTGGGAGTTTCCTCCTAGGTTTCTGACATAGCTAAAGAATGCCTTATGGTTGTCTTTAGAGTCCTTAGCTATTTTTTTCTCAAAATTAGCTTTGGATGATTTTATGAGAGCTCTTAGCTTTTTACTTATAGTGATCAGCGGTGTCTTACCTTTTAAGGATTTTGCTCTATCTTGTAGTAGCTTTCTCCTTTTGTTGTAGAGTTTGTTTATGGCTGGGGTCCACCAGACTGGACGCTTGCCTTTGGTACAAAGAGTCTTTGTTTTGCTTGGGATTGCCTGATCCATGCAGCCCTGCAGGTGCTGGTAGAAGGCATTTGTAAGTGATTCAGCGGTTTGAGTAATGTTAACCGCCGGCTCAGGGGCCTTAAAGGAGACCACACAAGTCTTTAGAAGTGTGAAGTCGGCTTTCGAGAAGTTCTTTACTGTGGTCTTTTTCATTTCGGGTGGGGGCGGGATGAGGACTTCCAGCGAGATTAGTTTGTGATCAGATCTCACCAGTGAGGGGTATACTTCTGGCGTTGAACATTGTGCTCCCATGTTCGTGATGATGAGATCAAGTATATTTTCTCCTCTTGTGGGGATGGTGACTAGTTGTTCCATGGCATTTGAGTTTATGAATTCCAGGAACTTTTTGGCTAGAGTGTTTCGGCTTGAGTAGTGTTCCCAGTCTATATTAGGGTAGTTGAAGTCACCTAGTATGATGGTGTTCGGAGATACATTTATCCCCTCCAGTGTTTTCAGGAAGGCCATATGAGGTTCCTGAGTTTGCGATGGTGGCCTGTAACATGCTACAAATTGCAGAGCAGTCTTGCCTATGGTTAATTGCACCTGGATGGTTTCCGATGCATCGTGCGATGCCACCAATCTTGAGGTGTGGGTGTCCTTGATGAATATGGATACCCCTCCTCCTTTCTTGGTATTGTCTGGGTTTTGGGGCCGGAACGCATGATATGAGGTAAAACCTGATAGTGCTGGGGTGCTCTCAGGAGCCTTGAACCAGGTTTCTGTCACAGCACAGACATCTATGTTCTCCATACTGAGAAGGGCCTCGAGTGCGTGCATCTTGAGGTTGAGACTTCTGGCATTGAGCAGCATTACCCTTAGTTTTTTTCTTTGTTTTGTTCTAGGGTGGTAGGTTTAGAATTTGAGCCTGGCCTAAAAAGGCACTATGGGGTGGCAAGAGCCTTTGCCAAAATCCGAATCCCAGGGTGACAAGTGCAAGCCGTCCCTTGAAGCAGCGTGGCTTGTCCAGCATGTCATCCCAGGCAGACAGACATTGGATCCCCTTTGAATGACACCAGAGTTTAAGCCAATAGTTAAAGCTGATCATCTTATCTCTGTATTGTGGCATCATTCTTGGTGAAGGTAGGATACTGCTCAAGGTCAGGGTCATACCTGCTTGGGCTACATAATCAGAGAGCTCCTCTATGTCTCTTTTCATGTAGTCCAAGGAGGTACGTCTCAGGTCGTTAACACCAGCGTGGACAATGATTGAGTCGTACTTGTACCTGCTGTTGAGAGACCTGAGTGCATGCGTTATGTGGCGGATTCTAGCACCTGACAGGCAGCTTACTGTGACCTTCTCCTTACTCAGTCTGGTGAGCGGGACGTCAGTGTGTCTGACTATGGAGTCACCAATGACTAGTGTGTCTAGCATTGTGTTTGGCCTTAAGGGCTGTGACTGCTTGACACTCTGACTGTGTGGTCTATGTGTTGCAGGTGTTGTGTTCTGAGGTGGTAGTTGTTTGGGTGTCTGCTTTGGTGGCCTGTGCTGTTTTGGTAGATTTTTGATCAGAGCCTCCGAGTATGTCTTTGTATGTTTATGTGTATGATTTGAGGTTGTGATGGTATTATGTGAGACTGGGTCTATAGTGTGTGTGGTTACCTTCTCCTCCTGTCTGGTCATGCCAGTCCTATGTTGAGAGAGCTCAGCCTCCAGTTTGGCCGTATAGTTGCATCTCTCGCATGTATTTGTGTTTTGTGGGAGGAGGAGAGGGTTGTCTGTGTACATGAGGCAATTGTAACATTGCCTCAATATTCCCAAGTTCACCAGCTGAGCAGGAGAGGACATGTGAAACCTTTTCTACTGTTTCAATGGAAAATTTTGGAGAGAAGGGAGGGGAGCTTGAGAACTGACTAGAAGAAACAAGAGTATGTTGGAAATGAAGCAGGGACAGGATTTGAGATATGGAGGTGAACAGTAATAAAACCAATAACTTAATGTGGGATTACAATGCAATCATTTTACTTGTGAAATATGACAATACAAAAAAATCTGGAAATACTGGACTTTTTCAGAATCTGTTGGACTTGTGGGGTATTGTAAAGTATATGCCCTACTTCATGTCATTAATGTTCAGAAAAATGCTTTGGGGAGGGGAAGAGAGGGTAGAAAGTTAACTATAAGTAAAGAAAACATTTTTTCTTAATAGTACTATTTTTGTGGTGGATGGTTTTCTTTGCATGCTTTAAAGTAAAGTTTTCTCAGTTATTTTAAGTGTAATGGAGATTGTAAATAGGTGCTGCTGTTCTTTTTTCCTTTTCTTTTTTTTCCTTCGGTCTTCTTGTTCAGTTTTAAGAAATGTAGGCACTGCAATATATGAACAAAAACTTGTTAAAAGAGCATGACAAAAGAAAAATTAATGTGCTTTTTCTCATTCTCGCATGGGAGAATGACTGGATTAAGGACCATAGATTGCTTTAGGAACAAGTTTTAAGAGAAAACGAGTAAATAAAAAAGAATATTGAATATTATGAGACTTTTTTCTAACAAATTAATGTATGCTTAGTAGCAATTCTGTATCTGCCCTTCATGTCTCCATGGAAACAATCTGATAAAAAAAGAGAAATTGACTGGATCAAATGTCTCCATGGAGACAATTTGATAGTGAGAAATTGGCTGTCTGATTCTCGTGTCTCCATGGAGACAATCTGGTAAACAGAAATTGGTTACAGTCTGGTGGAAAGTGATTGACTGGGAAAAAAAGAATAGAGAAACTGGCTAGGAGATAATGTTCTCTGAAAGCATTCAGGGTTTTTCCCAGCTGGGAGAGCTATAAAGGTAAGACAAAACCAGTTAGCACTTACTAGAAGCATAGGCTGCACTATGCATCTTAGGATGAATAACCTTTCTTTTAGGTTAACTCAATTCTGTGATTGTGGCTGTCAGTTTGGGGCATTTGTCCTATTAGGAGGGTAGAACTTCAATATTTGAAGATGTACATAGTTTTGTGTGTTAGTATTAAATTACCAGATTTTTAAGGGGTATTTGGGGGTTGTCTGTTTTTTTTTTTTTGTGTGAGGGCTTTCAATAAAACAAAACGTTTTGTAAGATGAGACATAGGCTCAAATGGACATAAGAAAAAAACTATATAAATGTTCAATCTGCAAAACAGTGTATGCATGTAAAACAAAAGCTGAAACTAGACAGTTAACAAAAAAGGTGTTCTACATAAAAGGTGAGAATAATAACTTTATAATACAATGATGTAATGTATTTAAATGTCAATGGTCTCACAGATAAATACAAAAAAAAGAAAGATTAGTGAACTATATTACAAATGTAGAATGCAAATAGCTATGTTACAGGGAACACACCTGGAAAGAACTGAACATGAAAATTTGATAAAGATGTTCATGATGGTTATTCAGCAGAATATCTGGAACAAAGGAAACAGGAGTACTTGTATTAATTGCAAGAGCAGCTCTAATAGTTATAGAACAGGATAAAATTCTCGGAGAAATAATCAGTTTTCAGAAAAGAATATTACTTATAGGTGGGGACTGGAATTTGATTTGCAGCAGTGAAGATGTGTCTGGAGGCCCAGAAGGAAAAGTATAATTAAGGAGGTTAGATTTTTTGCACAAATTTATGAAACTATTTGGCATGAAAGATGTGAATTCAGTAAAAGGAGTTCAGAGTGAATTTACATATTATTCCCCAATATATTAAAACTGGGCTAGGCTAGACAAAATTTGCATTTCACAGGAACATGTGCATTTAATTAAAGGTCTTGATTTGCACCTAATAACTATTTCAGATCATGCACCAATAAGAGCTAAAATATAAACACAGGGTAATGAAATAAAAATGAGACAGTGGCACTTTAACAATTATCTATTGAAAAGAGAAGAATTTAAGGAATGGGTAGTGGAGATTATTCAAGAGCTATTCAAGAGGATATAAATAACTTCTGAAAATATAGCTATGGAGTGGGATAAGATTATGGAGTTTAAAAATAGAGTGGAAATAAAAGAAAAGCAGCGATGGTTAAGAAATAACAAAAATTATTTAGAGGGACTGACAAATGTTAAATTATTGCAGAAAAGGAAGAATCTCACAGAACAAGAAGAGGATCACCTGCAGAATGCTATTACTTCAATAATATACATAAGTGTAGAAAGATTAATGCTATGCAACTATTTTTGATAACACTAGAGCACAAAAATGTTTAAAACAATGACTCAGGCAAAAGAAAGTAGAAAGGGCTGTCACCAAGTTTAGGGAGCATATACCGAAGCTCAATTACTAATGGTTAGGATAGGGGAGGATGAGACAAAAATTATGATATATAACCAATCTACGGGAAAGTCCCCAGGAATAGATGGTATTCCTGTGGAAGTTTGGAAGCTAGGAGGGAAAACAGAGAAAGATCTGGAAGGTTTTAACAGTATTTTAAGAGGAGAAGTACCAACATCCTGGAAGAAAGCGGTAGTAGCTGTAATACCTAAAGAGGGTAAAGACCCATCAGATCAAGCTTCATACTGGCATATTTCAATACTAAATCATGATTATAGTGTTCATGTCTATAATGGCTAAAAGAATGGCAAAATTGATAGATATGGATAAATGTGGTTTTGTGGAGGGGAGGCAAACATTTGACAACATTAACAGAACACTGATGGTCCAGGGGGAAGCAGAATATAAGAAAATACCATTGTTGTTGGTGGGTCTTGATGCAGAGAAGAAATTTGACAGAGCAAGCTGGGACTTTGTGAGCAAGACAATGGAAGCATTTGCATTTCCTGAAACAAATATAGGGTTGATTAGGAGGATATATGAGGGATTGGAGGTGAAAATTAAAGTGGGTGGGGTCCTCTCTGATAATTTCTGCTTGAGCAGAGGAACTAAGCACGGGTGTCCTCTTTCCCCTTTGTTGTTTGCATTATATTTAGAACCACTGGCAAAAAAAATAAGGGACTCAGAAGTTCAAGTTTATAATTGGTATGGTAGTCAAGAAAAGCTGACTGTATTTGCAGATATAATTTTATACCTGACAGAACCAGAATGATAAAACAGGAGGAAACTTCAATAAATAAGGAGAGACTGGAGATTTTGGAAGCAGTCCTTTAAGGAGAATAACAACAATCATAAAGTATTATATCTATAAAGTAGCAGAAATTATACTAAGATGTAAGCCAACATGGGAATGGAGAAAGGAAATTCTGCTGATAGGGATGACTGCAATTAGGGATGTAGACAATAGACAAGAGGGGGCTGGAATTTATTGGAGAAAACTGGCAAAGGAACCAATGTATTGGGAGCAAATATCTAGAAAGGGAAATATGATAGAATGGGAAGAGGCCAAAAATGTATTTGGACTGCAAGTTAGACATTGCCTTCCCTATCAAGGATTGATTGATATCAGAATATAGGCATAGGCAAACAGAAAAAATAGGGGGTCCTAAATGAAAGACCAGCACTGGCAGACTTTTTAGCAGAATCTAAAACCGAAGTTATTATAAAACGAATAATTAGTAGATCATATAAAATATTGCATGATAACTAAGAATCAATTGGAGGTTAGGAAGGAATGGGAAGAGACACTGGGTAAGCAGTTCACAAAGAAACAATGGAAGACTACATGTATGTCTCCAAAATATGCAACAAAATCTAGATGATTTAGGATTTTTGCTTGGAAATGTTTACATAGATATTTTTATATCCTAAGTAGACTCCAGAGATTTTTTTCCTCAGATTGACAGCAAATGTTGGAAGTGTGATGGGGAAGAAGAAGAGGTATTTGGGAACATATTTTCTGGGAGTGTGGCAAGTTGGAGTACTTTAAGGATTCCCTGGGGGATGCACTGTCAGAAATACTGGGTGGCCAGAGTGGTGTGACAAGGGAGATGATTTTTCTCCACTATGATACAGAATTGGAATTGCCTAGACATGATAAAGCCTTGCTGTTTCTAATTATGATGGTTTCCAAAACAGCAATTTCTAAAAATGGAAATCAAAATCTAAACCAACTATACTATAAGTAGCAAATATAGTTACAGAAATAAAACTGGAACTGAGATCTTTAGAAAAAGGTAAAAGAAAACTACACAGGAAAATGGGAATTTTGGGAACAATACATACAGGGAAGGAATGAGGTTTAAAAGAATGCAGGACTTAAATGAGTTATGTAATGTTTGAAAATGATTGGGTAGATTATAAGTGATGTATAATGTTTGCAACTGGGAATGTATCGGTATGGTTTATGCCATTAAATGCTTGCAACTGGGATAGTGTTGGTGCAGTTCGTTTTCATTTATATAAATGTATGATTGCCTGTCATAAGTGATGGTTTAATAAAGATGTTTCTTGTTTTAAAAAGATGAGAACACTTTTCAGGAAGGACTAACAAAGGCAAATGCTTGGTGCCAAAGCCATGGCTTAAAACACAATACCAAGAAATGCATTATAGTACCTTTTGGGAGGTCAGCCACTCCAGGCATCTATATAATCAATAAAACACCCTTGTAAGGTGATTCAATAGTCAGGGATCTGGGGACTCATGTAGATAGTTGCCTAGCCTTTGGCCATGTATCCAAGCTAGTAAGAAAATCCTTCTATGTTGCTCAACATATAAGCAAAGGCATGGCATCAAAGTCCAGAGAGGTCATCATACCACTGTACTTGTCCCTTATCAGACCCATTATGGAGTATAACACCCTCCTTTGGTATCTACCTGACCATACGGTTCCTTAAAAAAACAATACAGGTAACATGCACAATGTCCTATGCTGATTGCCTCAAAGCCCTGTCTGTTTACTCAGTATCATACAGGCTTCTGAGAATTGATCTTTGCCTGCATACAAGGCAGCCCTGGAGTCTGTTATGATGAACCTTTTTGCACATCTACAAAACAAACAGCATCAGAACTACAAGATTAAAAGACCTAAAAAGTACATGCTTGGAGAGAGAGATGTATTTCTCAGAAAATTCCTATTCTCTGTAACAGGATCCCCATCCATGTGAAGCACAGTTCCTCCCTAAGCCTGTTTAAGCAAAACTTGGACCACTGGATGGGTAATTGGAAAGTCACTCCTGATCTGGAGTCTGTATCTCTGATGGACAGAAGCAGTCAGTAAATCACTCCTACATAAATCAAATTTATGGGTCACATTTGGGTTGCACAGCTAGGCTTATAAGGGCCCTAGTGGTTGTTAGTCTAGTATACACCTATGAACCTATTGAGTTTGCATACAAAGATTTTAAGTTATAGTATCAATTATAGTATCTCAGCTGTCCGGATTTCTGCAAAGTGTCCAGATTTCAACCTTGTACTTTTGGTCTGCTTCTCTTAAAATTTGTGTTTTTCTGACAAACTAAATAGGATTGAATTTGCTAAATAATGATATACAGTTGAGTTTCAGACTTCATATCCTTCAGAAAATGCAAGCTAATGCAAAACCTGTTATTCGAACAACATTCTAATTTTTTTTAAGAGTGATATTTAAAATGTGTCAGTACTTTTGAGTCTTTGTTCCCCCATTATTTAAGGTTTTGTCCAGATTTCTTGCACTATGAAGTTGAGAGGTATGGGGGACCATGTAGGAATAAAACAGACTACTTCAGCTGATGACCTTCCAAGCGTGTATCTTAAAATAGCAGCCAACAACATTGCCTATCCTATCTCAGTCCTTATAAATAGGTCAATACAGGAATCCCATGTTCCCTCTCTCTGGAAAAAAACACACACATTATATCTCTACACAAAGGAGTAAATTCAGTTGACATCACTAACTTTAGAGCTGTAGCAGTCTTATTCCCCCTTGTCCAAAATACTTGAAAAATGTATTCAAACAATTGCCCATCTAGCTCCTGCAGAAAGAACTCCTACCCCACACACAGCATACTTCTGTCTCTCCCACAGTACTAACACTGCACCTGCAACCTTTGTACATATTGTCAATAATGCTAGAGAAGATGGTAAACTAGTCTATCCTTATTTATAGACTTGTCTAATGCCTTTGACATAGTCACAGCAAAGTTCTACTTCAAATTTCTTCACTAGGTCTATCTCAGGCCACCCTTCTATAGTTCAGAAGCTACATGTCCATTAGGTATCAGTCAGGAAAATGGCATTCCTCCCTGTCTCCATACCTCCAGTAACCACTGGTGTACCACAAGAGTCTATCCTTGGTCTCTCCTCTAACATTCTTAAAACAATCTCCACACATCCATACAACAGCCCTCCTTAATAGACTACACAGATGATTCTACATTCCTAGCATATCAGACAACCTGGCACATCTCAAAAAAATACTCGGGAAGCTTTCACAGCCAGTGAAATATGGCTTAGTAAATTGCATCTCATGTTTAACTCCACCAAAAATGTAATACTTTTTTCCCCAAATCCCTCTATCATGAGAGAAAAAAATATATATAGATAATATTCACTCCTAATACAAGCATTGAAGTCAAGTCTCATAGCAAATTAGTAGGGGTGATAGAAGTTAATCTTAAATTTTCCCTGCCTATACAAGTTAGATGCTTTACAGAGCCAAAAACTTTCTGACCAACACAACTAAAACTACACTTGCCACTATTTACCTCCTCCCCTCACTACATAAATTGTTCCCATATTTGCTAACATCCAGGCATCACAAAAATCAAAACCCGAATAATGCTACAATAAAGTGGCTAAGTTTGCAGCAAATGTGCCTTTCAGAACCCAACAATGTATAGCACTACAAAAGCCTAAACTGGTAACAACCCATCAGCTAACATAATACACAGCTTCTTACCACTTATGAAATTATTTTTTATTTTATTTAACATTTGTTAATCGGGAAGGTCCGACATGGAACAAAGACAATTTTCGGTGGAGGCCCGGGGAGAAATGCTCCAGACATATCTTTATAAAGTGGGAGGAAACTGGAGCGCCCAGAGGAAATCCACATAAATGCAGGGAGGACATACAGACTCCACACAGAAGGCATTTTAGCTGAGAATTCAACCGGAGAACCTCTTGCTGTGAGGCGACAATGCTACCTCTGCACAACTGCGCAGTCCAAATTATCCAGTACCCATCTGTTTGTCTAGCACTAAATATCATTCTATACAGCTATGTTCCCAATCAGTCATTGCAATCCAATGACCAGAAACTCCTCTCTGAAATCTGTCAGGCATGGTCGTATCACATTGCTAAGGCTTGGAACTCCTTACCTGCATCCATCAGGTCAATACCCTCCCTCCAGTTCTTTGAATCCATTCTGAAAGACCTCCTAGCCAAAGTGTGGCTCTATTTTTGTTCATCCCCAGGATTATCTATATCCCTAAATATGAAAAAGTACCTATTCATACCTTACACCTTCCTACTCTCCCTTCTTCTCACACTTCCTTACTCCAATGTATTTCTCTTACTTCATATTATAATTCCTGTTTGTATTATACTAACTTACCTTTAATTTCTGTATAAAATGTCTAAAACTTCTCCAAATTTTACATCATGATTGAAGTTGCATCTATTCTTAACCAATATTTTTACATAATACATAATTTGGTATAATTATTTAAACTGTAGATGTCTATATTATTTTTTGAAGATTCTAAAATTATTGTTCTTGTAATACTTTGGGGCTTTTCTCCATGGGCCTCCACTGAAAATGGGCACCTACCCAGTCAGATTTTCCTGGTAATCAAATGTCAGTAAATAAATAAATACATTTGTTAGTGGCATGCTTATGAAACTATACTAGTGCCCTTTCAGGTTGAGCTCCTGGAGGTACAAAAAGTGAGAAAGAGCTGGCATACAGTCTTTGTAAACTGCAGGAGACTAGGGAGAAATTTTATAAGTATTTTATTTATGAAGCAGAACAGGCACAAAAATCAATTACAATCAGAGGATTTGACTCATCATCAAATAGAGGCAAGAATGTACCTCCCCCTCCCTGCTCAAGCAGGATGTAGAGATAGACATTTTGTAATCTGGGTGGAGGTAGGGTTGTCACAAGACAGACAAATTTTGGATTTGTTGGCATGCTTGTGTCAAGGAAAGACCCTGCATAAGGATAATATTCCAGCAAAGATGTACAGTAGTGGAAAGGAGAAATTTGTTAAGATTTTTTGTTTATTGGCGGATGAGATTTTGACGCATGATGCCCCCCCCCCCCCATAATGGAAAGAAGCGGTTATGGTTTTGCTTCATAAACTGGGTAAGGATTCCATCTTACAGTCTTCCTACAGACCTATTCCTATTTTAAGCCATGATTATAAACTATTCATGATCACAGTGGCTAAAGACATAGCTAATATTCTTCCTGGACCAGATGGGTGGGGTTTTGTACACAGTTGATCAAGTTTTGAAAATATTATGTCTCTATTAATAATTGAAGATACCTCCATTTTTCAATTACCTCTCTTGTTAACAAATGTAAATGGCAAAATGCATTTGATAAAGTCAGATTTTCCTCTGGGGAAAAATTGGTGGTTTGGGATTTTCTAGGGAAATTCATCAACCTGTTAATCTCAATTATATTAGGACTCATTAGCCAGGTTAAAGTTAAACTCAAATCTTTCAGCTTCCATGTAATGTTAGAGTACCAGACAAGTGTGTCCCCTCTCCCCTTTTTATTTGCAATACATTTAAAGCCCTTACCAGTAAGACTGATGATATCCTCATTCTGCTTATGAGGATATCATTTATGGGAATAACTCATAAATTACCTTTGTACACTGATGATCTGTTAATTTACTTAATATAATCCAGAGAAGAAACTACTCATATTGTTTAAAGAGCTTGAGATGTTTGGAGCCCATACTGGATATAAAGTAAAGCCTGATACAATGAAAACTGCTAAAGTAAATTAGGTTCCCTCTGTGCAATCTATGAAGAGGCATTCCTTTCTGAATGGTGAAGACAAAATGGTATATTTAAAATTGCACCTTAGGGTCACATGATGCATTCTTGAAGGCAACAGTTGATTATATTCTGGCTAAGATTAAGGCCTATTGCCACAGATGGAATTTTTTTGTATGGATATGATTCAGAGGATTTATAATGTTACCTGGAATAGCCTGTTATATGTCTCTCAGCCCAACCTATCATTCCCCTCTACTCAACTTTGGTCAAAAATACAGTCATGTGCAAAGGATTTTAACTGGATCAAGGAAAAGCCTAAACTGAACTGGGAACATATTTCCCTTTCCTTTACTGAAGGTGGTATTGTGCCCCCCCCCCCCCAGACTTTGAAATGTAGGCAGTTGGAGGCAGAACAAAGAGCTTTGGGGAACTGATTGACTCAGATAAGCAAGTCCTTTTGATAAGTATGATGGCAAGTTTAACCAGTGTTTATTACAAACTTCAATGTAAAAACTTGTCTCAGTTAAAGTCCTATCCCAAGTTGATGGTTTCATTAATAACCACAGCCTGTTTGTGATTTAAACAGGAAACATAGCATAGTTAAGGGATTTACTTCATACTCAGTCTTCAGTGCAATAGGGAGCCTGGACAGCAGAGATGGCTAGGTCCTAGAGTGATACCCCAATCTGTAGGGATCAACTGCTAGTGAACTCACAAATAAAATCTTTGGGGCAACACCATACCCATACCTCTTAACCTGTTAGTGCAAGAAATCTGGGCAAAGCCTAAAATAATGAGATTACAAACCCTCAAAAATAGGGATAGATTTTAAATATTGTTCTTATAAACTTGGCAAATTGCTAGAATAACAGGATTTGTGTTAGCATGTGTTTTCTGAACTATTTGAAACTCCATCAGTGATTTGCCAAAAAAAAACCACATTTCATGAGGAGCAAACTAAAAATGTAAGGCAAAAACCTGAACATTCTGTGAAAATCTGGACAGTTGACAGGTATGGTCCCATACTTGACAGTCACTTCAGAAAGACAGGGTTGAATTTCATAGAAGACTGTCCACAAAGTTATGTAGTAACAAATTAAATAAAACTACAAAGAATGGATGGTCTAAGTGAGTTATCAGACTGATGGACATTGGAGGATCAAAAATTCTAGTACAAGGCTCTATTAGCATGTAGAAACATTTATTAACCCCGAGGGGGGGGGACTCAATAAATACAGGCTGTTATGGAGTAGGAAGCCGAGCTTGGATATCAATAGGTTAAGTTGGTCAACTTATTTTATCCTCCACATTTGCCACTTTGGCAGACACTGCTACAGTACTTATTTCCATACAGCACTAAACAAGGCAGGATAATTCCAGGGGGTCACTTCTGCATGTGGTGGTGTGAGTTGGGTGCATATGTTTGCAACTATCCAGTCCTCTATGGGTTTAAACAGATTGTGCAGTGAATATTTCATCTGGCCTAGACAAATCATTATTAATGTGAGGGAATGTCTTATGGGTTTCTCTAAGCAGAATTTTGAGTTGCTTTCTGATCTCACTTTGGTAAATCTGTTGTTATTAGGGGCTAAGAAGTATAATATTTAGAAGGTAGAAAACAAGTCACCCACATACCTAAATGGATATGTACCAGCTATTGGAGGTACAGGTATGTCTTGAAATTACTTCTGGTGACTCCATTATGTAGGGGAAAGTGCAAGAGAAATGGTTGTCCTGGATAACCTTTGTGGCAGAACATTATTTCTAAGTTAAGTAATTGTTCTGAGCACCATATAACAAATTTCAATACAAAAACTTCTTTCCATTAAATATTCATGTTCCTATAAAATATAATTTCTTTCCTGTCTATCCAATTATTGTACATTCGTCAGTAATTTGTAAATTCTATTAATACCTGTTACTGAGTTCACATCTTCAATTCCAAATATTCTCATATATGTCTTTAGTTATCTACCATTTTTTTAATGTATTTTACCTTCTCAGTCCTCCTGATACAGTTTCACTATTGAAAATCATACTCCAGTCCCTGTTTCCCATTGGAAGTCTATTATTTCTTCGAAAACTCTCAAGCTCCATGATGGTAGTTTTAAATGGAATATAAATACATCCCAGAGTAATCCTCCTCCTCTGTCAACACCTTCTTACTACAAAACACAGTTGCAGACACAATGGGCAGATCCAGAACTGTGGGGAAAGCCAGTTAGAGCTGTTTATCTCCATCCACAAAAGACAGTTAATACAATTTTGTGTCAAGACATTTTGCCGAAAGGCCTGGAAAAAAAGATGCTTTTGTGTCTACCAATGCTGTCTTTTTTTTCCACTTCTGTCACTATTGGAGTCCCTCTAGCAATCAAATTACTTCCATCTTCATTTGTCAACTATATTCTGCTGTGCTGAATATGCCCAGCCTGAAATTATTTCTTTTGTCAAATTTACATGTTCATTTCTATCCAAAGCATCTCCCATAACATTGCTATTTCCACCCTACACTTCTTAAAATAATTCAGTACTTTTTGTTTTTTTCTATATACCAGTAAAGCCATTTACATTCCATGATAGTGATGGTAGAGTAGCCATTATGATAGAAGGCTACTACACCCACCTATTATACAAGGAAGTTCTTTTGAAAGTATATTTCCAGCTTTTAACTTACATGACCAGACTGTTGGTTGGCAAGTGACCTCTCACGTAGTTTCTTCTCATCTCAATTTAAACCCATATCACATTTTTGAAGACTTTTTCACTTCAATGAAAACAAAAGCAGATTATCAGAACTCCCGTCCCAGGTTAACTTACAACAAATAGTGTACCTTTCCAAGAACTTGTTTCCCCTCCAGATAGAAGCAGTTGCTCCAAATTGATGCCTGCACCCACAGGTATTACCTATTCTAAAATTAAGGTTATCCATGCTAAAATGCATGTTAGATCATGTTTTTCTGCTTCACTAATTGCTGTCTTTTAATTTTAATCCCTTCCCAGATGCGACAAAACAGCTTGTCTGTTGTAAGTAAACAGCTTTAGCCATAAGAAAAAGTGCAATGGCTATCTTTAAATAAACAAACACAATTGTCTGTGTTGTACTAAATGCATTAAAGTCCTACAGCTGCTGGGGAGGCAACTACTTGCATAACGTATTCACTTCCGATAATTTCAAACAATTTATTGTTCACCGACCTGCTCACAAATGTATCTTTAAATACTTATTACATCGTACCTTGTCCATTTTTCTCAGCACACAGTTTTTAGACCTCTTGTGATAATTGCTTGCATCTGCAGGCTGCTTGTTTCCCAGTAAAAACAATCTGTGATAATAAAATAGCTAGTGACTTTGCAAATATATGAAAAAATCTCACTCAAAATACACTATTCAGATCTCTCATAATTGCTTGCAACTTCAGACTTCTTGTCTCACACTGAAAGCATTTGCTATGGAAAAAATAGCTAATGACTTTACAAACGTAAGCCAAAGTTGTTAATCTAGACATCCAGCTTTGTAATAACAAGAGATATCTTAATTCTGGATTCAACATGATCACTCAGCTTTTAGATACCCCATCCCAGCAGACCAAGATCACAACTTGTTTTCCAGCTTTCCCATGTTATCACTGTTTAAAGCCTGGATACATTACAACTAAAAAAAATACTTTCTGGCTTTAATAGCAGTTACTGTTAAGATTCCCCCACCTCACATTTAAAATAGCCTTGACTTCAAATTATACAGAACTGCTTTTCAATATTTGCCAATTGCATAATGAAACAGTTAAGAAAAATGTTTTATTTATAGTTACTTCTTTAGTCCATTTAGTGTCCTTCAAAACATTAATGACAAAGTGAGGTATAAGCTTTATAAATCACCCACTGGTTTAATGGAGTCAACAAAATCCAAGTCCTTCTCAAACACATCTTGCACAGCTACAGTTCTCATATATAATCCTATATCAAACAAGATTGATGCTTTATACTCTCCCATTTACTCACTAATTTCACAATGGTATTGTTTTTTCTTTCTGATCATCTATATCATCCAACACCTGTCTCCGGTACAAATTCAAGGTACTACTGATTCTTTTAATAAGCTCTTGTGCTTCTGTCACTCATTATCAGAAGAATGAGATGCAGAGACCCCTTCTACTTTTTAGCTCACTCTTTGTTGGCTAGTCTTTTTCTTAGTCTGCTCAGCATCCAGAAATTGATTCTCTGTAAAAAAATATTCTGAAGACAGTTGGATACTGCAACTTGAACCTTGCAGTTACATTTTGACTTTCCCCAATTGCTGGAATAAACCTGCTTCTCTTCTGCTTGACGTACAGTGAATAATCATTTTCCACAAATACTTTACTATCCCCAATTTTTAAGTTTTCCCTTCTGCGACAATTTTGGCATACACTTGCATCTTTACTAATATAGGTCTTAGCAGCTTTCTCATGCCCAGATTTCTACATATATACGATGAATCCTTTTAATTAATAAATCCTTCTCTGGAACAGTCCAGTTGCTTATTTGTACTTTTGTAAAATTAATGCAATCTGTTCTTTTCAGTTTCTCTGCTACAGCAGAAAATCTCAGGTTTTCTGTACATACCGTCTTATGACTCTGCTATTTTTTGAAACAGCTCTTCTTGAGATGCCTCATGCTTAACCAACCTTTTCTTTACTTTAACCTCTGATGTTGTAGTTTTTAATATGTTAATCATTAGGTCACTGTTGCAGTAGCTTAAAGCTATACGGGATGCATCCTGCCAAGGATCAGCTGTCTGGGCATTATACAAAAGCTTTATAAGTATCATTCACTTGCACTCAATGTCTGTGGAAGCATGAGGACATGCTGGTACAAAAAGAGAGAGAGATGTACTGACACCACAATTCAGAACTTTCTTGCCATTTAAGAGTTCAGTTAGCTTGCTCATCTACACCGTGACTTTAGTTTAAGCAGTTGCCTCATACATCAGCTTCTGGACTGTTAAGTACCCCTCAGGGACTTTCCTTTTAATTTTTTGTCTGAAATATGGGGTAAAATTTATATTATGTCTAGCAGAAAAAAGAAATTTTCAATGGTACACTATTGTATAAGGCCTCTTTTATGGACTATTTTCTTTGTTTGGGAGAATCTCATGACATCCTTTCCTGCAAAATTTGCCCTTTTGTTCACCCCTAACACTATTCACAGTTGGCTTAACAGCCATAAGATATTTCTAAAAGACAGATATCTGAAAGCTCCTTTGTCAGGTGTCCCTCATTCAGGAAGATAACCAGAGATGATTCCAACGCTACCCTACCTCTGGCTGCTCTTTCCCAGTCAAAGAAAGATCAATCTATAGTGACCATAATTAATCTGTGACCATAACATAGTTCTTAGACTATCAGTCTGATGTTCCCTACCCCTCTGGTGTTGTTCAGTGAGGCATCACTAGGGATCAGGAAAGAAGCATGTCAGGTTGCTGCCAAGAAGGGAGAATACTATTTTCTTTTATCTGAAAATTAAGACAAATACCTTGGGTGCTTGCACTGTAAGAGGTGGGGTTCCCTTTACTGGGCTCGGACTTTCAATGCATCTAAAACAATCAATCCAGATACTCAAAGGATTGAAATCTAAAAAAAAAAAAAAAAAATCAAAGAACCTTTTACTACCATTCACTCCATCTAGTGTAAAGGAGTAAAAGATGAATATAGTTTTTGCCCTGTTTTTTGTAAGAAACATCTTCATTAAATTATCATGTATGACACAGGCAATCTTACATTTACATAAATGAAAATAAACCATAGTGACACAATCTCAGTTGCAAGCATTATACATTACAAACCATGCCAACGCAACTGCAGCTGCAAATATTATCAATCACTTTTAATATATCCAGTGATTGTCAGTCAACCATTACATAGCTCATTCAACTCCTGCCTTCTTTTAAACCTAATTTCTCCTCTGCATGTATTGATCCCACACTTACCATTTTTTTTCCTATGTAATTTGATCCCACCCTTTTCCAAAGAACCCAGTTCCAGTTGCTTCATCTCTGTTACTATCTTCATTACTTCTAGTAAAGTTGGTTTAGACTTTATTTCCATTTTCTAGTAATTGCTTTTTTTGGCAGCCATCATAATTAGACTCAGCAAGGCCTTAATATGTCTAGACAATTTTGATAATGTCCCTTGTTACTCCGATTTGCTTACTGAGCATCTCCAACAGAGCAGACTGCAGGGAATCTTTAAAGTCTGCCAGCTCATTACAATCCCCAGAAGATGTGTTCCCAGTTATCTCTTTCCTCCCCATCACACCAACATTTGCTGCCTACCTGAGGAGAAATTCTTTGGAGCCTGCTTAGGACATAAAAATACATATGTAAACAGCTCCAGGCAAAGATCCTTAATTTTCTAGATTTTGCTGCATATTTGGGAGACATACATATATACCCCCCTTGTTTCTTTGTCAATTGCTTATCCAATCTCTCTTGCCTAACCTCCTCTGATTGATTCTTATAGTTATCACACAATATTTTATATGCTCTACTAATTACTCCTTTCCTAATGGCAAATTCTGTTCTAGATTCTACTAAAACTCTACCAGTGCTGGTCTTACATTTAGAACACCCCCCCTTATTTCTTTCTATTTGCCTATACTCCGATATCAATCCTTGATACAGAAGGCAATTTTCTGGGCTCCCCAGATACATCCTCACTGTTGTAAATCAGATTCCACTCCCCAACTAAAAGTAATGTTCCATGCTGAAAGCTGATTATTTCTCCAAGAATTTTCTTAAGCTCCATTATAGCAGTTTTCGGTGGAATGTAAATACATGCCAGTTGTAATCCTCCTCCCTTGCCAGTAGCCCCTTAGTACTACAAATCTGCCATTATCGTCTTTTATATTTTCTTTTATTATTATTGGAGCTCCTCTTGCAATTAATATACCTAATTCTCTCTTCCTTTGCCTCAGGTTTTCTGCTGAATAACCATCCTTAAAACCTTTATCAAATTCACACATTCGGTTCTTTCCAAGTGCGTCTCCTGGAGCACACCATTACACTTTTTAATATAGTTCACTACTTTTTCTTTTTTGTATTTATCTGTGAGACCATTAATATTTAAAGTTATTATAGAAAGGATCATATTCTGGAGAAATTATTATTCACACCATTTATATAGAACAGCTTTTTTGTTAAATGTTTGGTTGCAGCTTTTGTGTTACATGCATGCACCATTTGGCAGGTTCATCTTTTATACTCGTTTCTTGTCATCTCCAGTTGAGCTTATGACACATCTTGCAGAATTATTTGTTTTACTGAATACCCTCTGTGAAGGCTGCCAGCCCAGTCTGCTAGAATTTTGTAAATAATTCTATGTCATTTGTGAATAGTAACATGATTTGTATGCTTGCCTTAGAAATGTAAGAACATTATATATTCTGTACTGGGATTCAAAATTGTAACCACAGTGCACCCTGTTGGAAAACAGCAGAATGTGTATAAACTACATGCCTATGCAAATGTATGTTGATGGCAAAGGCTGGAATATACAGAGTTAACTTGCAAACTCTAAGAAAATAAATGGAAATTGTTTATGACTCATCTCTATTTCAGCTCAAAGCAGACAATGTCTAGAGTTGTAGGCTTCCCTATTGTCTGGAAACAGAGGTAATTGCAGGTTTGAAATGTAAAGGTGTTTTAACAGTTTTATGATTTCCAGTTCCAGGCAAGTTTCTGAGAGATAAGTGTCAGCTTCTAAAATAAGTATTCTTGACACTAAGGTGTTATATTTTAAGTTCCTGTTGGCCTGGAAACTAAAAGCAGAGTTGACAAGAATCATGTAATCTGAGATGACCCAGCAGAAATGTTTGCTAGTAACTTAAGAACTATCTCAGAGAGAAAGTCGGTGCATTTTTTATCTTGTCTTGGACCTATAAACAATCAACACTTGTATCTACCTGGCTCTGTAAGTAAGGCTTGCATCACAGTATTTCTGTTAGAGATGGATAGGAAAATAGTACTTATCAGCCTAGATGTTTTCTGGGGTCTATGTAATATCAAACCCAAATGTCCGAAACATGAAAATAGCGCACACACGGAACAGCGATTTTTTTCACAGGGAAAAAAATCGCTGTTCCCTAACAAAAAAAAAAAAAAAAAACCTGCAACCTTAAACTTAAAGGGCTGTGCTCCTACCCTCTACTTAAATATACCAACTCCGATTGCACCACAGTGGAGGAAATAGCAAAGCCCTGAAAATGGTCCACCAATATTTTTCCCCTGGAAAAAAAAATGATGTGCTGTGGCTTCGCTATTTTCATGTTTCGGACATTTGGGTTTGATATTACATCGTTCTAACTTTTTGAAGTTCGACAATGGCATATAGACCCTGTTTTCTGTATTTATGTGAGACTGTCCTGCAATGTTGTTTTAAAGTATTTCCTGTGATTCTGAACTCTCTTGTCACTGTGTTGGGTTACGGAGTATTGTCTTGTTCTGTTATTTATTAAATATATTTAAACCTTTTAATTGTGGCTGGTTTTGTTTGGAGATATTTAAGCTCTTAGCGTACTTGCATGTATTTGGTAACACTAAGGCCACAATGTCTTGGACACACTTACCATTTGGATAATATTAACATTACACAGTAGAATTGGTCACTCTTTATAAGGGCCTTAGAAGTTGTTAAGAGTGGTTGTGACAGCTGGTACTACCTTATAGTCTGGGCAGAAGGGGGTCATAGCTAGTAAACCTGTGCCAGCCTTCCCCAGGAGTGTGTGTGTGTTTGTATATAAAACAAATCTCAAAGTGTGCGTGTGTCAGCTACTTGGGCAGGGACAAGAAGCACTGGTTTGACAGAGAGGGTGCTGGAGGTTTTGGCTTGACCACTCAACTGAGATCTTAGCCCTATAGCTGTGTGCCAGTGGGGAGAAACCAGTCCCAGACTGACTGTGATCTTTGTGTGTTCTGAAGGGAAATTGTACTTTACTGTGTATGTACTTGTCATCCTCCCAATATGCACGGCCCTCACAAGTGTTAGCAGTGAGGATTGAGGGTCCTTGATTACTGGGCTAGTGCAGGGGCATCACACCCTCAAACAAAAATATACAAACACACCCCAAATACCTCTAAAACCTATTAACTTAACACACAATATGTACATAAGAATAAATGTTCTAAACTGATAGCCACATCCACAGGGGAGAGAGAACCAAGAAGGTAGGTCATTCATGTTAGACACATTATATACCCTGTGCTTTAAGTGCTGTATGGCTTTGTCTTATCTTTATAGCTCTCCCAGCTAAAAAAAAAAAACACAAATGCTTTCAGTCACCATTTTCTCCAAGTAATTTCTCTATCATATTGTACTCTGGTGACATACAAACTAGACAGACTGCTAAGAATACCTTGTTTACAATAAAAAAATAACATTAAATATTCTTTTCCATTAATATGATTTCTAGCTAACCCAATCATTTCCCTATGCAAGCATGAGAAAATGCACACAATTTATTTTGTCATTCTCTCTTAACCAGACCCCCTATCACACTGCAGTGCCTACATTTCTTAAAACTAAACAAGAAAAAGGAGAGAAGGAAGAAAAAGAAAAAAAAATGAAAGTGCCTGCTTACATTAGTATCCACATTACATTAAAAAAAAGAAAGCTACTTCATAGCTTGCCAAGAAAGTTATGCAACATTTAAACATTACCATTAAGAAAAAAAAAGAAATATGTTTTCTTACAGTTAAACTTTCTCCCTTCTCTCTCCAAAGCAGTTATCTGAAGATTCATGACATAATGTTGGGCATATACTTGAGTCCCCTACAAGTTTAGCAAAGTCCACAAAAATCCAATATTTCCAAATCCTCTTGTTCTGTCATGTTTCACAAATATAATTATTGCTGCAAAAACCTACATTTGTCTGTTTCCAAGTCACTGATTTTATTATCTAAACATTAATAACATGAAGCAGGGTATATGCTGTAAAGTCCAAAGAAGTCCAATATTTTCCGAGATTCTTGTTCTGTCATGTTTCACGGATATCATCCAACAGTTGTCAATTTACAATTTACTAGCTTTAATCCGGTTTCATTTCCAACATATTCCTGATTCTTCTAGTTGATTCTTACGTTTAATTCCTTTACTCAGGCAAATGAAATTGTGGAAAATATTTCATGGACTCAGTCTCTCTGTAGTCCTTATCACCAGGAACACATGAAGCAGAACCTCCTTTTGGTTCACAGCTCACCCTTTGTTGGACAAACTTATGTATTTACTCCTTAGAGTGCACTTCATCAAAAAATGATTTTGTTCCTCCAGGGAAAAACAATTTGAAGATGGCTGGCTACAGGTTTGAATCTCACATGTGCTTTGGCATTCTCTAAATAACTTCTACCTGGTGTACCCTGAGTAATTATTCTCCATGAACACTCTACTGTCTCCTACTTTTAGCACTTTATCCTTCTGCCACAGTTTTGTCAGAATCAACTCCTTCTACTAAGACCACATCTTTACTATTACCGGTCTAAGCTGTATTCTAGTAACCAGATTTAGAGCATACAAACAATGTGCCCTTTCAATTAACAGTTCCTCTTGTGGAATACCAGTCCAGTTGCTTATTTGTGCTTTCATAAAATGAATAGTCTGTTCCTTCCAACTTCTCTGCTACAGCATAAAATATCTGGTTTTCCCCATGTGCTCTATCCTTTTTTTGGAACATCTCTTCTCATGCAGTCTCATTCAGCCAGGCTTTTCCTCATTTCAGCCACTGAGTTTTGCAGTGATGTAATTTTATCATAATATCTGCTTAAAGCTTCTTCCATTTTTCAACTTTTTATTGTTTGAGTTGGCATACTCCATCAATGTTTTGTTTATTTGAACCAGTTCTGTGTGCAAATGCTTTATACTCAACTCTAGGTTACTGGAAGTTGTGTCTGGAACTTTTACTGTTCCTTGCTGAACTGCAGTACTCCTCTCAGTCTGTGTTTCTTTCTCACCTTTTGTAGCCGATTTTCCTCTAGGTCCTTTATATTTTTCTTTTTTCCTGGCAGTGCACTTACTAGCCAGTTACTGAAATTTACCCAGAAATCTAGGGTCCACTGGCCTTTTCCAAGTTTCTGTTTTCCAACTGGGAGAGACAGAATTCAGCTGTTGCTCAATATGCAGCCATCTTGGAAGTCAAATCCTTTCTTCTTTTAAACCCCATTCCCCTTTGCATGTACTGATCACACATTTCCCATTTTTCCTTGGTAATTTGCTCCTACCCTTTTCTAAAGATCCCAGTTGCAGTTGTTTTATCTCTTACTTTTCTTTGCTACTTCTAGTAAAGGTGGTTTAGACTTTGAATTCCATTTTCTAGTAATTGTTTTTGGCAGCCATCATAATTAGACTCAGTAAGGCCTTACTAGGTCTAGGTAATTCAGATTCTGTATCATAGCTTAAAAAATAATTTTCCTTGTTGCTCCAATTTGCACATCCAGCATATCTGACACAGCAGTCTGCAGGGAATCTTTAAAGACTGACAACACATTACACTCCCAGAAAATATGCTCCCAGTTACTTCTTTCTTCCCCATCACACCTCAAACATTTGCTGTCTACCTGAGGAAAACTTATTTGGATTCTACTTTGGGTATAAAATACCTATGTAAACACTTTCAAGCAAAGATCCTAAATTTTTTTAGACTTTGTTGCATATTTGGGAGACATACATATATCTCTCATTGTTCCTTTGTGAATTGCTTATCCAGTCTCTTCTCAAGACTCTTTCTAACCTCCTCTGACTCTCATAGTTATACAATACTTCATATGTTCTACTAATTATTCCTTTCTTAATGGCAACTTCTGTTCTAAAGTCTACTAAAACTCAACCAGTGCTGGTCTTTCATTTAGAACCATCCCCCTATTTCTTTCTCTTTGCCTCTACTGTAATATGGATCCTTAATAGGGAAGGTGCACTCTAACCTGCAGTACAAATAAGTTGTGTTTTCCCATTTTATTACCTTTTTTTCTGTAGTTATTTGCTCCCAATACCATGGTTCATTTGCCAGTTTTCTCCAATAAATTCCACCCTCCTCTTGCCTATTGTGTGTATCTCTAATTGCAGTCATCCTTATCGGCAGAATCTCCTTCCTTTAGTCCCATGTTGGCTTAGTTCTTAGGATACTTTGATACTTTATGAATATAATATTCTGTATGATTATTGTTCTCCTTAAATTTATGCATCCAAAATCCTAGTCTCTCCTCATTTTTTCAGCTTCCCCCCATTTCATCATCTCTTTCCTCCATGAATTATAGGTTTCTGCTTGTGCTATGTATAGGTGCCTTAACTATATCTCTGACACACCCCTTCAAATCTAGTAAATCCCAGTCCTCCATGTTCTATTGGAAGAATAAGCTTATCCCAGATGACTCTTGCCATCTTCCCCACCCAGACAAAAATCTTTCAGCTCTTTATTAATTGCTATCCACAACTTTAACCAGCTTAATTCTAGCTCCCCCAGCGTAAAAACAAACTTTGCAGAGAAAACCAGTGGAGCTGGATTTCTAAATACATTTTATTAACTAGCTAGTAAGTGCACTGCCTAGATGGCAGCAAAAAAGAAATACAGAGGACCTGAAGGAAAATCAGCTACAAAAGGCGATTAAAAAATACTGACTTGGAAAAGTACTGTAGCTGTTTAGCAAAAATCAGTGCAAGCTCCAGACCTGACTTCCAGTATACCTGAGGAAAGTATAAAGCAACTACTCACAGACCTGACTAAAATAAATGAAACACTGATAAGAGTATATCAAGTCAAACAATAAAAGGCTAGAAAAAAAGGAAGAAGCTTTAAACAGATACTCAGATAAGGTGATAAAACTGCAAAACTCAGAGGTCGAAAGTATTTTTATTCACTGTACTGCACTTTTAAACTGTGTATTATTGAATTGCTGCCTACATTTTACTGTTTTTAGCCATTCTAACTGCTTTGCTATTGCAATGTTTCAACTGTTTGCTGTTTATATTTTCTAGTAATTGTGTATTTTATATCATAGGCTAGATTCAGATTTGCTGAATTTAGACTGTTTGGCATTATCTGAGCATTAAAACTAGCCATCTTGCATTAAGAGGGCCCCTTACACCCTTGTGGCAGAAGAATGTAGCAAAGGACCCATTAGACTTGGAGATTGTTAGAATAAGGCTCAGTATTGAGCATTTCCATTGGCCAGCTTGTTGAAAATTCCTTAACTTGTTTAAAAAATGGGTTCAGGCAGTTGCTACATAAGCCCTATGTTTGCACCTGTTTTAACACAGCTCCACAGAGTTTGGCGACCAGCCACTGCTCTACTATCTTCATCTTAGCAATCCAAGCATCTGTTTGCATGTAGCACACCTTCGAACAGTAATGCACAGTGGAGGTAACCACTGGTGGTTAAAGACGCAAAAGCTAAAGTAGATTTATTTTCCCTTAGAAGCTGCTCATGCTCCAACTGAGGTGTCCCTTAAATTGTGCTTAGCTGTTGACGAGCACCTCAGCTGGGCTTTCTTCAGCATTTGCCACACTAACTGAAATCTCCTAATTCCCAATAGTCCCGTACCCCTTGAGAGCCCCAATAGTATAGACCCAGCATTAAGCCCCCTACTGAACCACATATTTCCTCTTTAAAGTAAGCAAATTTACACCTAGTATTATGGATGGTCAGTTCTCCTCCATTTCTCCTGCCAGTCTGATTGACAAGGGTATCCCAAGGCAGTGTAGTAATTGCTTCATGTACACTAACAGCCCACTGCTCTTAAAACACTCTAGATCAATTTGTATGAGATGCATATACACTAAGAATTTGGAATCCTTGCTCTCTCATCCACAGAACAGTGACACTGACCAGGTCGTCAGCCCACATACAACTCCTGCACAAACCACGGTATTAACACAAACCATCATACACGTTGGTACTCACCAGAAATTTACCTAAATTTACCTAAACACCACAGACCTTTGAAACACAAATATGTTACACCTAATACAGTACCTACACCACTCGATACACACAAAATCACAAGCACAAGTGTCTCACCAAACAAGCCCCTAAGGCAAAGAACATCTAAACAAAATTTTTTGGTCATAGATGACTCCATAGTGAGACACAGATGTCCAACTCATCAGGCTGAAGAAGCAGGTTACAGTCATCTGTCTGTTAGTGCCAGGATCTACCAGATCACACATGCACTCAAGTCTCTCCACAAGTACTGTTATAACTCCATCATAGTTCATGTTGGTAAGAATGACTTGACACAACTCACTGAACTATATGAAGAGAGACATGAACTCTCTGAATGTGCGTCTCACGCAGTATGTCCCTAGGCCTGAGCAGGATACTGTCATTTTAAGGGGATCCAATACCTGTCAGCCTGTGATGGCATGATAGATAGACCATGCTGCTTTGCCAGAGATGGTCTTCATCCGTCACCTCTGGGATTTTAGTTACTGGATAAGGTTCTTGCCTCCTCCATAGTGCCTTTTTAGGCAATGTCATAACAAAATTCCTGATGTAAAAGTATCTTCAAAAAGTATCCTCGAGGTTATGCTGCTAAATACTAGGAGTCTAAACTTAAAACTCCACTCACTGGAAGCAGCCCTCACCTTAGATGATGCTGACATCTGTGCGGTCACAAAGACTTGGTTCAAGGCTGTGGAAAGTACCCCAGCCATACTGAGTTATAATGCCTTCCACACATTCAGACCACAAACAAAGTGTGAGAACTAAAGGAGGTGTAGTATCAACATTCAAAGATAAATACACCTCTAGATTGGTTAAACAAAATGATTTCCTTGAACTAATCCAGGTCCAATTGACTTGTAGGTGACCCCTCTCCAAGTTATTTCCAGTTATAGGATGCTCTCCATGAACCAGGATACCCACACTGCATACTTGGAGCTACTTGAATTGCTCAATATACAATCTAACACCCTAGTTTCAGGTGACTGACTACCCATCCATAGATTGGGTAAATTATACGTGTACTAATACACTTGCCCAAAGGTTCTTGGACTTAATTAACTCCAATGCCCTGTTTGACATCCCCACAAGGAGCCCCAACCATTCTGGATCTGGTGCTCACTTACATGGGTGATCGTTGCACCACCCCATGTGTGCGTCCCTCCCTAGTGAGGTCTTATCATAAATCAGTCTCATTAGAAGTAACAATAAAATCTGACCCCACCCCCCATTTGCAGCAACTAGACTAAAAAAAAAATCTCCAAAGCCAATTTCTACCTAATAGGTGATGGCATTAATAGTTTCATAGCCCTTGCCCTCACTGATGGCATGGGCATTTATCTATACTGGGATTTACAGAAATGCGTTGTATAAGCATCTATACAAATGTATTTCCTCAGCTGTACCTGATAAGACCAAAACAAGATCCTCAAGAAAAAACAAGCCTGCCTGGTGGATATCCACCATTAACAGGTCATTCAATAAGAGAAAAATTGCTGTCCAACAGCAAAAATAAATGGTCTCTGAATTGGAAGCATTCCCTCCTCAGCCTAAACAAGCAAATAAGACACCTAGTAAGGTATTCTAAATTTAACTATGAATCCAAATTAGCGTCGTTCACTAAGGATAACCATAACACCTTCTTTAGCTATGTCAGAAACCTTAAAGGAAAAACCCAGATCTACTCTGAACTGGTTGGCACCACATATATGGAACCCACAGAAATAGCCAGCTTGCTAGCTGACAGGTTCAGTGAAAACTTCTCCGCCACATATCCCCCAAAGCATCCCTACCACCTGCCCTCCACCTAGCATCTCCAAGGAGCAGGTCATAAATGCTCACTCCAAAGCCAAAAGCATAGCCTGTATGGGACCTGACAGTATCCCATGCTGCATTCTAAATGGATTAAAATAGGAATTAGCTGCACTGCTGGGTACACTTTTAAACCACAGTGTAAGCACTGGTTTTGTACCTGCTGAATGGAAAACAGTAACATAAAGGAGGCGCCTCCACTGACCCTGGGAACTATAGACCCAAAAGCTTGACCAGCCTAATCTGCAAAGCTATGTAAAGAATAATCATGGACCTTATCAAAGATATAGGACACCTCCAAATGCTTGAACCAACTCAGTCTGGCTTTGTTAAAGGGAGATCCTGCCTCTTGAACTTGGTGGACTTCTTTGAGATAGTCACCAGAGGCCTGGACAAAGACAGATCCATGCATATGGCCTACCTGGATCTCGTCAAGGCCTTTGACAGTATTCCTCATTCAGGCATCATTGATAAGCTCACCCAGCTGGAGATTAGCCCATACATTGTCAGGTAGGTTGCAAACTGGCTCACCAGTACAATGCGCACAGTCAGAATAGGCGACATCTTTCACCAGCATTCTTTTAACCAGTGGTGGCCCACAGGGATAAGTGCTAAGGCCCTTATTGTTTGGAATCTGTTTCTCAGATGTACAGGCTAAAACAAAAGGCCTATGGCTGACAGTTTGTGGATGATTGCAAACTGGGTGCAGTCATCGAGTCCCCAAGTGTCAACATCCCATAAGAGGGACTTAGACAAATGACTGGTGCCAAAGTCATTAGCTAAAATTCAATGCAAAAAATGCATCATCCCCTTCAGCAAGGGTGACATCCTTGCAGATAAATACATTAACAGCCGCACCCTAAGCAAGTGATCAGTGGTGAGAGATTCGTGCACAAAGGCAGAGAGCAACCCTACTTTGACCACCACGTCTCCATAGTAGTAAGAAACACTTTCTACAGCACACACCTCAAAAGTAAGGGCATTGCATCCGGAACAAATGAGGTTATAACTCTCCTGTACTCTTCACTCTTCAGGCTAATAATAGAGTACAGTGCTAGCTTTGGTAGGTACCTTACCGGGCACCTGCAGCAACTGGAAAGACCTCAAAGGTTTCTTACAAAGAAAATTCAGGGTCTTCAGCATGTCATATGTTGATAGACTGAAATCACTGTCACTATACCTTATGTCTTACAAACTACTCAGAGGTGACCTCTGCCTTGCATATAAAGCAGATCCTGCTGTAATGGAAATGCTCCACATTCATAAATCAAATGGTACAAGATGTACTTGCTCTAGGGAACTCAACCTAGACATATCTATCTTTCCAGCAAGTCCTATTGATGTATGCTAACAAATACCTCTCCTCTGGTACAAATTTCCAATTCAGGAGAAGCAGAGTCCCTCACTGACCCTATTTAACTGTATTTTGATGGTTGGATGGGAAACTACAAATTCACCCTGGGAGCTTCACCTTTGTCCGTCTTGGACGGGCAGTAGTTGTGACTTAGTTCCACTTAAAATCGTGATATTCTTGGGAACAGGGGGTTGTATTTGGTTAGACTTGTAAGTACCCTAGTGCCATTAGCCTAGTAACCTCCTATGATCCTAATAAAAGGCTGGCTGACTACGAGACTGCACAAGAAGAAATGTTTCAAAAAGTAATAGCATTAGAAGACACAGCACTTAGGGAAAACCTGAGAAGCTGGAAGGAAAAGACTATTAATTTCATGAAAACACATAAGCAACTGAACTGGCATTCCCCAACAGGAACTGTTAACTGAAAGGGCATATCATGTGTATGCTCCAAATCAGGTAACTAGAAAACAACCTAGACCTTTAAATAGTAAAGATGCAGTCTTATCACCAGAAGGAATCGATTCTGACAAAACAGTGGCAGAAGGACAAAATACTAAAAGTGGGAGACAGAAAAGTGATTGTGTAGAATGACTACTCATTGTACACCAGGCAAAAGAGAAATACATTTATGCCATTATTCAGGGAATCTTGAGAATCAGGTGTGAGATTCAAACTGCTGTGCTCAGCTATATTCAAAATATTTTCCCTGAAGGAACAAAATATTTTGATGAAGTACCACGCCAAGTAAGAAATATAAAAGTTTGTACATCAAAAAGTGAGCTGTGAAACAGAACAAGATTCTGCTTTTTGTTTTTCTGGTGATAAAGACCACAGAGAGACTGTGCCAGTGAAACCTTTTCCAGTGTTTCAATGGAAAATTCTTGAGGGGGGGGGCGAGGTGACTAGTAGAATTGAGAGCACATTGGAAATGAAGCAGATACAGGGTTTTGGAGAAGGAGATGAACAGGAATAGAAGAAGAAAATCTTGAAATATTGGAGTTTTTTGAACCTTCTTAAACTTATAGGAGACTCTAAAGCATATGCCCTACTTAATTTCATTAATATTCAGAAAAATACTCAGGAGAGGAGAAGAGTAAAATAAAGTTAACTAAGTAAAACAAAATTTGTTCTTAATAATGCTATTTAAATAGTGCATGGTTTTCTTTGCACGTTATAAAGTAAAGTGTAATGGGGATACTAATGTAAATAGGTGTTCCTTTTTTTCCTCACTCTTCTCTCTTTCACTTTGTTCAGTTTTAAGTAGGCTCTTCAATGTGACAAAAAAGATCTAATTAAAAGATCATGACAAAAGAAAAATGAGTGTGCTTTTTGTCATTCTTGCATAGAACAATGCCTGGGTTAAGGCCATTAGCTTAATCTAGTAACAAGTTTTAAGAAAAAGCACTATTGTAAGGCTTTTTTCAGTAAACAGTTTTGTATCTGGTTCTCATGTCTCTAGCAGATAATCTGACAAAGACAAATGGCTTGGAGAAAATGTTTTCTGAAAACATTCAAGTGTTTTCCCAGCTGAGAGAGCTATAAAGATAAGACAGAACCAGACAACACTTAACAGAACCACAGGCTATACCATGCATCTTAGCATAGTTAACATTTCTTTTAGGTTAGCTCAAGTGTGTGTGTGTGTGTGTGTGTGTGTGTGTGTGTGTGTGTGTGTGTGTCTGACAGTTTGGAACATTTGTTCCTATTAGGAGGGTAAAACATTATTTGAAGGTGTACATAGTTTTTTGTATTTTTATTAAGTTAAGCTTTAGGGGGATATTGTTGTGTGTGTTTTTTTGTTTGAGGGTTTGTAAGCCATCATAATTAGACTCAGCAAGATCTTTCTATGTCTAGGCAATTCCAATTCTTTATCATAACTCAAAAAAATAAATTCCTTAGTTACACTAATTTGCCCATATAGCATCTCCAACAGACCAGTCTAAAGGGAATATTTAAAGTCTGCCAACAGATTACACTCCCAAAAAATATGTTCCCAGTTACTTCTTTCTTCCCCACCATACATCCAGCATTTGCTGTCTACCTGAAGAAAAATTCTCTAGAGTCTGTTTGGGGTATAAAAATACCTATGTAAACACTTCCAAGCAAAGATCCTTGACTTTGTTTCATATTTGGGAGACACACACATATCCCTCAATTGTTTCTCTGTGAATTGCTCATCATGTCTCTCTTCCCAATGCTTTCTAACCTCCTTTGTTTGATTCTTACAGTTATCATGCAATATTTTGTATGGTCTACTATTCATTTTTTAACATGAGTTTTTGTTTTATATTCTACTAAACACAAACACATGCAGCTACACACACATTGGTTCAGCAATATTCATATTTATGGGGACATGATAAAATGAAGTATTTAGGAGTATGGATTAAAAATGGTACCGGTGTGGCAGCAAAGGCTATGTGGGAAGAGACTAAACAAAAGATGATAAATAAAATGAGAAATTAGAAGCTCTGTTATAGGGATACTAACACTAAGATATAAGCAGTTAAATTATTTTTAGTCCCTTTACTTTTATACACAGGTCATCAGGTCAGGCATATTTTTATCAATCAGAGGAGAAGTTGTGGATAGCAATTAATAAAGAGTGGAAGGATTTCATCTGGGAGGGTAGATGGCAAAAAGTCAAGTGGGATAAGCTTATTCTTCCAACAGAACAGGGCAGATTACGTTACTTGAAGGAGTATTTCAGAGTAACATAGTTAAGGCTGCTATACACAGCACAAACAGAAAAATATAATTCAAAGTAGAAAGGGATGATGATGAAATGGGGAGGGGAGCTCAAGAAACAAGCACAGACTGGGATTTTGGATGCAGACCTTTAAGAACAATAATCATGCAGAATATTATATTCATAAAGTAGCACAAAGTATTCTTAACTTAAGTGCAACCTGGATAACTGGATGAGGAACAGAAAAATACACCCCTGTGATTCCACCTGTGTCCCTGCTCAACACAGGCTAAATTATTGGCTTGGCATGTAAGGGCCTCAGGGCCAATAGCCTAGTAACTTCCTATGATCCTATGAAGAACTAAGCCAACATGGGTATGGAGAAAGGAGATTCTGCCAATAGGGATGACTGCAATTAGGGATACAGACAATAGGCAAGAGGGGGCTGGAATTTATTGAAGAAAACTGGCACAGGAACCAAGATATTGGGAGCAAACAACTAGAGAGGGAAAGGTAATATAACTGCTAGGCACCAAGAGCTTATTTGGACTGAAGGTTAGAGATTGCCTATGCTCTGATATCAATCCTTGATGGGGAAGGCAAAGAGAAAGAAATAAGGGCTTCCTAAATGAAAGACCAGCACTGGTAGAGTCTTTAGTAGAATCTAGAACAGAAGTTAGCTTTAAGAAGGGAATAATTAGTACAGCATATAAAATATTGCATTATAACTATAAAAATCAATTAGAGGAGGTTAGGAAGGATTGGGAAGAGACTGGATAAGCAATTCACAAAGAAACAAAGGGGGGATATATGTATGTCTCCCAAATATACAACAAAATCTAGAAGATTTAGGATCTTTCCTTGGTCCCCTTCAAATTACCTACAGTATGATCCCAATTACTCCATTTAGGGGCAAGATATAATTGACCATAAGATGAGCAAGGCCAATCTACAACCAAATGGAATAGGTTGTTTTGAGTACAAAAATAGAAATTGGCTAGGCTTAAAATGGCGCACAAAGGCAGCTAAGTTGCCTATGAATCTATGGCACAGTAGGCCTTGCCATGATGTTGGCACATGTGCTAGTTGTCAGGGAACATGTTAGAACTATACTGCAAAAACCCTGTAACCAGCCATGAATGACTCTGCAGGTTCCAAAACTTAACTGTGGCTCCAAATCCTACCCAATGTACTGGGTGTGGTTATGACAGGTATTCTGCTGAATAGCATGTTAACACCTTTCCACAAACCAAAAACTGAATCATTGGAATTAGCATTTTCACCCTTTTTGAATGGTGGTTGTTGCTGTGTCTTTTGGCTTTTCCCGGTCAGGGGTTGCCACAGTGGAACTCCGGTCCGCTAATGATTGGCAGTTGATTTTTATGTGCCAAGTTGCCAGCCCTGACGCACAACCTTCAACGAAGGTACACCCATTCACTCATGTCTCCATGCAGAAGACGGTCTAGCTGAGAGTCGAACCGGTCAGCGTCTTACTGTGAGGCGACAACGCTACCGCAGCACCACCACCGCGGATTCCTTTTCTGTTTTTATTGCATTTTGAAAACCTATAACAGATCTTCTTAATTTACTGCACAAGTGTTCACTAAATATACCAATACAGGTTGGACGTAGGGAGAGACAGTTGTCTCTAATTTTCAGTTTTCTGTTTTCATACTTTAACAAGAATACAATTATTTTCCTACTTGAAAAATAGGTTCTAAAGAATAACACTGATTTCCAGATGTATATTGTAATGTGACCTTCAATCGCTGCAATCTTTGAAAAAGTCATAAGGAAAATGTTAACCTTACTAGTAACTGTAAAACAGTGTTCTTGTTTTACAGGGTAAGTGCTATTCCACTAACTTCAGTAGTATGTGATACATGACATACAATCAAACATTTTAAAAATTGTAGCAAACAAACAGATGCATACATAATAATTTCTGCACTGGGAAGAAAAACAGATTAATATTTTTAACAGGCAAGTATCCTCACAGTATTATTTGAAAGGCTGTAGTGTTCCATTTTAACAGGAAAAAACATCATAAGAAAGCGCAACAGGACTTTCTTATATGCAGAATCAGTCATCTCAACAAAACTAATATAGTACTGGAATAGGTATTTTGAAACTGGAAAATGACAAGTTCTGGCTAGGATTGTTTAATTAATTCAGGGTAATTATTTCATTACCTCATTAACTTTTGCTAAAATATATTATCCCTGAACTAACATGAGGGAGGCTAAGTCTGCATAAGAAGCATGCAATCCATGCAGGAAAAGGGCATGCTTTGACTGACTTGACGTCACATTACACTGACAGCAAAAATGACATGCAAGGCAGTCTGATGTTTTACGTACCTCTCCCCCACCATCCCTAATTTCCCACCTTTACCTTTTTTACTTGTTCCACGCACTCAAGTGGCTCTGTTAATAGACTCTCCAGTAATCTATTTTAGAGGGTCCACAGGCCTCTCCATGAAAATGGACTTTAGGAGATCCATAAAGCAGTCCCTATATTTCTTTTTCCTGTGCTTCCTCTTTCCCCGTTATCTTTCCTATTCAGGAAAACCCCCTTCACATCTCATTGATGTGACTTTATGCACCAATATCATATTTCCCTGTCTCTTATGGTCTCATGTGAGAGGAGCTCTAGCTCCTATAGGTTTTAGTCATATTCCTTCCCCTCAGAGCTTTCTTGACAGTTTTCCTCTGAATTCATTCCAGCAGTCTCATGTTTCTTTACATGGCCACCAGAACTACACATTACTGACTTTATGGTCTGACCAGACCATATAGTGGAAGTGTTAATCCCCCTTGAGATAGACCCATGCAATATTTTTGCAGCTGCCAGACAGATCTTTGTCAACTGGTATTCCCCTTTCAAGTCTGCCTGCAAACTAGACATAAAACTAATCAAATATGACTAGCAGTTCCTTATGGATATGAATCTATGTTAGGTGCTAAACATTGCCACTGAGAAACATTATAGACTTAACCTCCGGATTCTCATTACAACTTTACCTGATGCTGTTAAGCAGGCAGTTTCCTGGATTTTTTCCTGCTCCCCCCATACAAGGGTACTATATTTATCAGTGTTCTGTTGCATATTTCCAGCAGGAAGTGTGCCAAGCACACTGGTCAGATTTCTGAAGTTCTGAGGTTCTGACATTAGGAGTATTCTTCCATGTCTTAAGGAAAGTAAGAATTACATGCAGTGTAATGTGATGAACCTAGACAGAAAGGAAAACAACAAAAGGGCTGACAATACAAGATAGACTATCACATACAACATCTGAATAGGTTTAATAAAAATTATCTGACAATGCAAACAGGTCTAAACTGGAACATACAGCAACACATGACATAATGCCTTTGATTGTTACAAGGAGGACACATTTACATGTCACATATATATATTTCTGAGTATAAAACAGTTATAAATACATATTTCCAATATAATTTTATTCAAATTCAGTATGCATTCAAGAGGTACTTATATGGCTTTTTATATAATATAGCTTTAGAGAAAATATACATCTAGACATCATTCAAGTACAAATGTACAAAATCTGTAAACAGATTCAGGAATAGTTCTCACTTATGATACATATTTTATTACAGTTTATAGATACAATAAAACATTCATAATGCCTTAGTTTTACGTCTGTGGGGTGGATTTTTAGCTGTGACTGAGGCTTATAATCTTGATCTTGAGGGTTCTTCTTCATCATCGCTATAACCAGACCTTAAACAGACCTGAAAATTAATCAGAACAAATGTGACTCAAGAAATAGCAAAAATGCACAGTGAACTAATTCTAGAAGAATTTTGTGTTGCTAGTTTAATAGTTTGTATAAGCTACATTTCAATAACAGGTAAAACAAAAGTCCAGATTTTCTTTCAGCCCCTTTTTAGAACGGTGTTCCTGGTTTATCAATTAGTCATCCCATTCGGACTGTACAGCATTTACTCTGCTACTGGTCATGCTACAGATAAGACTGCACACAAAACAAAGAGGTGTCTGCTAAAAACGCTATTTGTGTTGCTGTGGGAATGCCAGAAAAAAAGCCATTTATGTTAAGTCTAACTCTTCTCTTAGACTGCTAAGGTATTTCATTATGAGAAATTTTACATTCCCCTCAGTGAATATACACTCCAATTCACAATTGAAACTTTACTTGCTTATGCAGAGTAACCTTATTTGAAACAGTTTCAACAGCAGTTTTAAACCAAGTTTCAAATTTCTAGGTAAGGAATCAATTGCATATCCTTAACTGTCATGTTCTACATGTAAATGCACACTTTGCAGACTGAACTGCACCAAGATGTATATATGCTACAATACATTCTCAATGTTACTGTGCTTGTATCTCTTATTAACAAAGTTGTATTGAATGCACTAGACATTTTATTTTTTCTACTCTGTGAGCCTGGGTTATAACTGAAAATGGTCAGCAGACCACTGCATCTACCCAGTTAAATTGGAAATTGCATACAGTGTTTATTTTTTGTAACTCTCCAATGCACCACCACTGTCTTGGACATGTATATTCTTAATACATTAGAGACAGTCACTGACGTTACTAATGCAATTTTGTGGAAACAGAGGCACTCAAATATTCACCATTACTGACATCACTGAATGTGATATACTGAAACAGAAATTCTGTCAGTACTGACAGGTAGTTTTGGACTTAAGAATAAGATGAAATTTAGGGGGAGCACATCAGTTTGACTGTAGGCATGTACAGGCTTTTGAGATTCAGGGTGAGCAAGGGAAAATTCCATAGTTTCAAAACCAGAAGAGTACTCCGAGAAAAGCAGTGCATGGTATCAGAGGGGGGAGAAGCAAGGGGTTATCGAAAAAGTTACACCCCCTTCATACACTCCTGTTTGGTCCATGTGGCCAAATTGGAACTTGGAGAATGGTAATCAATTTGGGCTCAGTAAATAAGTACACACCAGAAACATCTCTCCTATTACCAGCAGTTCCAGAGTTAATGGCTAGGCAGTCTCCCTACAGTGCAGTGCAGTATTTTTCAGTCTCAAGTGTAGCTAATGGATTCTTCTCAACACCTTTGAGTCTTCAGTTATTCAAGAGGTTTGCCTTCAGATTTGAAAATTAGAAGTACTTAATGAGGAGGTTGCCTCAAGGATTTCACTCTCTGCTTTATTTCAACATGTCACTGGGAAGATTCTTGAATCCTTACATTTGGAAGGCAAGATAATATAGTACATAGATGACATACTGATCCAAAAGAAGCAGAAGAGGAGCATTTGGAGATTTTACATTTGCTATGTACAACTCTCAGCCAAGCTGGACTTTAGCTGAATCCTGAGAACGCAAAATTATTGGGAAGTACAGTTTTTGTGAATGCAAATCATCAGGAAAGGCTAGAACCATACATACCTAGCACATGGAGGCCATTTAACAAATTTCAGCCAATGACCGTAGCTGACTCATAAAAGTTTTAGGGACGTACTTTCATAAGGCATTCATAGAGGACATGTGAACATGGTTTAATTCTTGTATGCTTTGTTAAAGGGTGAGTTAGAGGTGAACATTCCCACAAAAAAAAAAAAATACTCAGAAGCGGTAGAGACATTTCAAAATGTAAAACCAGTTTTTTTTTTTTTTTGTCACACAATGACTTTGCTGATACCAGACTCAACATCACCTTTTTATATGCAGGCACCGGCTGCTAATTATTACATCAGTGAAGTATTACTGCAGAAATGGCCTACAACATTATGCACAGCACAGCATACAGTAAAGAATGGATTTACAGACTATCTCAAGACATCACTGGAATGTCAGTGGGAAAGAAACAGGAAAGACACTGTGGATTTTGGACAACTGAAAACTCAGATGCCTCACACTGCCTTAAATCATTATTAGAGAGCTCAAGTAGCGGTATTAATTCTACACAATTTTCAGAGTGGTTGCCAGACTTTGAAGAGAAAGGAGTGGAGGCAGAGGAAGGCAGAAATACCATTTGCCAATGTTGCTACATTATGAAGAACTTGCACATGACTGTGTAGAACAGCAGGAATTGGTGCCATTTAAAAGTGATTATCAACAGAGAGAATATTTTTTATTGACGGCTGAAGAATCTGGTGGGAGGACAAATTTCTTACAGGTTATACTACATATATTCCCAAGAGAAATCACACAATATATGTGAAGTTACCTGGGACTATGCTGGCCCAAAGTGTGGAACTGGAAGCAGTCCTTATCAAAGCAGCATTGCAGGGAACCTTCAAACATTTTTGTCTGACAGATCATATGCAGTCATGTCCCTTAGCCTACACTTAGATGTATGGGGGGGGGGGGGGAGTTATAGATGCTGGTGGTAAAATGTTAATACATGCTTCTGTTTAGCAGTAGTTAGTTCAAGTAAGGGAACCATACCTCTCAACTGTCCAGATTTTCACAGAATGTCCAGATTTTTGCCTCATATTTTTTGTCTGTTTTTCATAAAATTGTGGTTTTCTGGTAAATCACTGGCAAATCATTGAGGACCGAAGTCAGAAAACAATGGCAGACATTTTAGTTTTGTCTTTCATATCCTTCAGAAAATTCATGCTAATGCAAAACCTGTTATTCTATCAACTTTCAAAAGCTTTTAAGAGCAATATTTAAAAAAAAGTTTCCCTATTTTTAAGGCCTTTGTCCCCCCCATTATTTGTGGTTTTGTCAAGATTTCCTGCTCTAAGAGGCTTAGAGGTATGAAGGGAATGGCTATCTTTTATAGTACCAATCTGCTGGGCAGAATGCAACAGTAGATGAAGCAGACAAAACATGTAGCTATGCATGGGACACCTATTTACTGTCGCACAGAGGCAGATGTATATGCTACCATGTCAGCTGAACAATTAGCTTTGTTAGATTTGTCCGTGATCCAGGCTACCAAAGGAGATCTACTTATTTTACAGCAATGTGTAAAGGAATACTGTGGAAAAGATAGCTTCTTGTATTGTAAACAGACTGAGCAAAACTTTAGCATATATTGCAATGGAATTGTTGTTCATAGGTTGGTACTAGGCTATCAGCCCTAGGGCCTATGCAAGAATAGCCATAACAATTCCCTGGCTATTTCTTCCCACACTATTTACTTCCCTGGACCTCTGTCTAGCAGGGTGACTGACGTGATCCCCGGGGTGAATTTCCTTTCTCCCATCCAATCGTCAAGTTCCTTTTGAAGAGGACCAAAGAGGCACTCTGCTTGACATGTATGGGCAATCTATTCCAGAGTCTGGGGAGTCTCTGGGTCAGGAACCTATCCCTCCAGCATGTTTTGTTTATTGTGATGACAAGGTTTAGATCCCTGGAGCGTGTGGCTCTGACGGATTGGGATTTCTTTAAGTGTAGCATGTCCAACAGCTCTGGGTTTGACATGGCCTTGTATGTTAAGCAAAGATCACCTCTGAGTAGATGATATGCGACAGAGTATAGCTGGAGTTTTTTAAGGCGGTCAGCGTAGGGCATCTGCTTTAGGCCTGTGATTCTTTTAGTGAGGTATTTCTGTGGCCTTTCCAGTTGTTGTTGTTAAAGTTGTTGAAGTTAAATCATCACGTAGTGGCACATATTGGTTGTTCAAAGTTACTGGAAGTAACTAGGTTGAACTTTTGGCATTCATATTTAGAAACATATTGAGAGCAGACAGTGGAAGATTTGGTTTACTTGCAAACCAATGACACCAACCGAAAGCTGCATAGAGTTCTGGCTACAGATGGTCCACAGCAAGCTGTATAGATTGACTTTACTGGCCCATTACACAGAGCGAAGGGAGGGGGGTCAGTATGCATTAGTAGTATACTTTTCAAGTGGACAGATGTTACTCCTTTAAATAGATGCTTTGCTAAAACTTCTGCAAAAGCGGTCCCCAGACTCCCTGCTTAACTCAGTTATTTCCTCCAAAGTTATTATACTGCAGTCCTGGTCAGTTAGCATGTGCTAAAATGGTACAGGAAAAAGTAAAGTTGAAGGGTAAGACTGAATTTTTAATAAAGATTTTTGTTCAGGCCATCATTGGATAAACAGGTTGTTATAAAAAAAAAAAAAGTGTAAAATGCACCTCAGAGCATCTAGAACCCCCTCTCCAGGCTTATCCAACCATAACGCAGTTCTTTTCTCCACAGTTATTAGAGTCCAGTCTTGCCTAGTAAGGATGCATTCAATGAATGAATGCAGGAAGAAAATGAAGACTAAAGACAAACTGAGAAAAGAAACTAATATTGATGGTGTGTGTATGCCAGGATGGAGGGCAGACCGGGGGGGGGGGGGGACTGGGTGATGTGAACTGGGGGGGCAGTGTCTTACAGCCCTATGCCTAGGTTGCCAACTCACCTAAGGTGAGCCCTGTCTGGCATACAGAGATCATAATCACTGTACAGTCATAAAATGAGTCAGGTGTACTATTAACTTATTGTAGCTTTGGGCAATTAGTCTCTCTTTTTAAAAAGCAGATGCCAAGAGTTGCAACTCACCAGTTTGTGAAATTGCCAGTATATGAATTAAGAAGCAAACAGTCACAGACTTTGAACAATGAAATTCCTTGCTTAACTCACTAATGCTCACAGTGCTAATGATACAGAAGAACTGGAGGTGGGATCCCTAGAAAAAGGAAGAGGCAAAAAACAGAAATAAATGGAATCTATGGAACAATAGATGCAGAATCATGTACTCAGGAGGACTTAAATCCCAGGGAATGCAGGAAATGAGAGATTTATATAATTCTGGAATGAACGATTGCTAAAAAGCAAATGTGTATAATGCATGAAAATGAAAAAAAATGTTTATTTTTTTATTAATATACGTGTACCGATGTCATTACTGAATATATGCAAATTTAATAAAGGTATTTAAAAAATATTGCTGATAGCACTGATCTTGCTGTGCTGTTAATCACAGCAGCAGTAGTAGTGTGGGCTGCTTTGTTCCATTTCAAGCCAACAGCACTTGGGAAAAGTCCACATACAGCTCTTTTATTCCCTTGTAACTTAGTTGCTATAATGTGCTTAATCATGGCAATTCAGTATATGTGATTAATGGTGTGGGAATTGTAGTGAGAGAGAAGCTTCAAGAAGGCAGTAAGGGATGTCATCAGAATTAGTGATAGACTCATGGCAATCAGACTCCAGCCTAAAGATAGGTCAGCATTCATAATCTCAGTCGACACCCAATAGCAGGACTGTGTTATCGAGGAGAAGAGTATATTCAGATAGCAGTTGAAGGACCTACTTGATATAGTAGGACAATATGAATTGGTGTTGATAATGGGTGACTTGAATGCACATATCAGGACAGATAGAACAGGATATGAGTCCACATGGGTGGGGTAACAGGAATAAGGAAGGAGAGGCCATTCTAGACTTCTACCTGCAAACAGGTTGATAGTAGCAAACACATGATTCAGAACAAGAGACAGAAGAGTGGCCAACTCGCAACTCAGGTAGACTTCATCCTAGTAAGGAAAGGGCTCTGGGGTAGAATCAGTGATTGCAAAGTCATTCCCAGTGAAACAGTAGGCCCACAGCATAAACCACTGGTTGCCACAATCAGATGCAGGCAGTGGTCAGAGAAGGCTTCAAGGTCAACAGAAACCAGGCTGAAGACCTGGAAGTTGACTGGAGAGAAAGTACAACAGTTCAAAGAACTACTTAGGGCTCTAGCACCCCAGTAAGAGGAAGAAATAGGTGACGCTGAAGAATGGCAGAGCCTCAAAACAGCGTGTGTGAGGTCTACAGAACAGATGCGTGTCCCAGTCAAGTATGGAAATAAGGTACATAAGGAAAGCTGGTGGTGGGACAAGTCCAGGATGTCCTTAAAAGAAAGGAGGAGTGCAAAAAAAAGTGGGAGACAGAAATGACGGACAAAGCTAGGAAGGAACACTAACAAAAAGGCTAAGAAAGGAGTTGCAGTAGCAAAGAACAGGTATTAGGGCACTCTACCAGCTTCTGGAAAGGGATTCAGTAGGTGGTACAAAGGAACTACATCAGACTGCAAGGCAAAGACAGGAAGACAAAGAAGACAGCCAGACACCCTTCATAAGGGATGCCAGCAACAACCTGCTCACCAGTCCACATGACATCAACAGCAGATGTAAGGAGTACTTCCAAAAGCTTCTGAATGAGAAAAACCCTACATAAGCTGTACTTCCCCCGACACAGATTACAATGAGAGAAGAGAACCCCCCCTAGAAAGAATAGGAACAGCAATAAAGAAAATGAAGTCAGGGAAACCAGTAGGCTAAGATGAGGTCACAGGAAATATGATAAAGATGTTGGGTGAGATAGGGAAGAAATGGCTTCCTAAGGGTAATCATAGCAGCGTGGAGAGAAAGGCATATCCCAGATAACTGGAGAATAAGCATACTTATGCCAGTGTACAAGAACAAAGGGGACATCCACAACTGTGGACAGTACAGATCAAATTCCTGTTACATTGCATGAAAGTTTTGGAAAAGGTCACTGATAAAGGGATACACTGACTGACAAAGTAGGAATGGGAGATGAGCAGTTCAGACTCTGATCAGAATGCATTACAACTGACCAAATGTTTACATTGAGACAAATAGTTTAGAAGAAGCTGAGAGTGTACAATTGGGCATTCCTAGACTTGGAGAAAGCATATGACAAGGTCCAAAGAAAGCTGATACGGGCTGTCCTATGGTGGTTTGAAATCCCAGAAACACTGGTAGAATAACTGGCATGATGATGTTACAGCATCACTTGTTATACCTATATGAAAGGAATATGGGGAGATACAGCGCGGTGGTGCAGCGGTAGTGTTGCTGCCTCACAGCAAGAGGTTCTCCCGTTCGATTCTTGGCTTGGGTTGGGAGTGCCTTCTGTGTGGAGTCTGCATGTCCTCCCCGCGGTCGAGTGGGCATTCGAAAGACATGCGTTGAATGGGAATGCCTTCATTGAAGGTTGGGCGTCGGGCTGGCAACTCAACACCATAAAAGCCAACTGCCAATTATTAGCGGACCGGAGTTCTGCTGTGGTGACCCCCAACCCGGAAAAGCTGAAAGACAAACAGCAGCAGCAGCTTGCAAACTATGCCCCAGGGAGAGTCAAATCACTCAAAGGACACTATATGATACAATTAAAGCTGACAACACTATTATAAACATTTTGTTGAGCTGTCACTTCAAAAGCAATTGAAAGGCAAGAAAGATTTTATTCTTTCATACTGAGATATTTAAATATTCTAAAATCAAGAGACCTTTCTTAGGGTGACACAAAATTTAGACTTGTCAATAAAAGCTTACTCTTTCCCACTGGCTGTAGGTACAATTGCTAATTCCATGTTGCTTGCAGTGCAAAATACAGCTCAGTGCAACAAGAATGAAATGCAAAAGCAAATCAACTGTAGCTTTTGCCAGTTATGCTTTCTTTGTGATTTTACTTAGCTAGAGCCTCACATGTTTTATGGCCCTGTCAGCACAAGCAAACTATTGGTGGTACAACATACACTGGAGGTACATTGCTTCATACAGTGTCCATCTGAGAAATTCAAATTATTGGTATACTTATAGTAAATTTTGACAGAAGAGATTTTAGCATAAGGTAACAAAAGAAGTCAGTCTATGAAACTATGCAAAACTTAATCTTACTGCTGTTCTGCAAATTCGTTGAAAGACGCCTCTCTTAGATGATGGCGAGTGACATATACTTGCATCTAATTCTGGAGGTACTGCATCATCTGTATCATATGCACTGATGTCCTTAAAACACTCAGTCTCTATCATCTGGGGAAAGAGCACAGAAATGCATTAGAAACAATTGGTCTTCTTAGGATTATATTTCAGAAAATGAACTTAACTTCTCCTATCATAAGCGGCTTTCCAAGTCTTCCGCCTTTACTCCCTGGGATCTCTATCACCCTTCCCGTGTATCCCAAGATGGTGCCCCACAGAACATCAGCTCTCTTTGTGACTGCTACTTTTCCTTTCTCTTACCTCTCCTCTTCACCACGTGACTTCTGGTCTCATCTTTTTCACCACTTTACCACATAGCACCCCTTCTGCTTCTCTCTTTTGCTTCTAGATAAGCCATTTTACTGTTTTTATGCATACCTGTCTTATAAAGCATACCTCCTTCTGCAGATGATTGCCATCTACTTTGCTTAAACTGACTAAACATTTTCATTACATCATTCTTTTCATCCCATGTGTCAATGAAGCCAAATCCCCATTTGGTTCATCCCCCACCACACACACACACACACACACCATCAGAAGATATTAGAATGGAAAGATGAGAGCTGGGGATAGCAGTGGTCATCTCGTGGTAAGCTAGTGTGTTTTCAAGTACTCTTCTCAACCCTCCTATGGTCAGCCATGACAGTGCAATACCAGACAACACTTAGAAGATGCAATTGTGACTCCCTCTACAGCCAAGATGCTGGAGTGTCTAAGAAAGTAGTGCGGTTATATACCTTTCATGCCGGCAATGCTCTTTTTTAATAAATTTTTCGTCATCCTCCTACCCTGCAGAAGCCTTGTGAGTTCTAAAATCACTTGCCCATGTGAGATGCTTGTGCCTTTCAGTGCATGTACAACCACCTGACTGAGCTCTACACTATTTTGAGCATGTGATGCTACTGTAGTGGGCCAGGCCAGCCACCATCCCCTCAGGATGGGCAAACTGGCATCAACTGCTCACTCCTATACTCCTCCTCCACCCGGTCCCTCCACTGTCCATGCACTAGTTGTACACAGGTTATCCAGGGATCCCAATCCATGCTCGAAGTGGGACTTATACTAAATCCCTCCTCCTGAATGGGTGACATGGTCTTGGCTACTTATACTACTATCAGCTCCTTGCGGATTATGTCAGCACCTGTGATGCTAACAAAACCTGGGTCATATGGGACTTAAAGCAAGGCTTCAGCACTCTATGCTTGTAGTTACGGACTAACCTGCTACAGTTATTGTCTTCAATTACTGAACTTAACTATATTTTCCTTAACTTGTCCATATTGCAATTATTGTATAGTAGCTTTGCAAAGTACATTTGTGTACACTTACCATAAATGTAGATGTTCGAGTGTATTCACTGTTGCAGTCATTACACTTGGGTTATCCTGCTGGCAGGCTACCCTCAGTCGGACTGAATTCCAAAGTCTAGGTCCAGCGTCAGTTGCTGTCGCCTCTTCCCTGATGTCAGTGTGCCAGGGGTATAAAAGATGCAGCCGACGGCATTTTCTTTAGTTTTTCCTGCCCCAGATGTCAGGTGCCCCCAAAAGGGTAGGCTAAAAATATGCCAATAAACATGCATGCACCAAAATATATAATACCTTCATCTACAAGCAAATACACCACATAGGTTGTATAGATTAGAGAGGTGTAGATAAGTTCCAGCAAAGAGATGGGGGATGGTGGGTGGGTAACCTGGACTGCAACAATGAATACACTCGAACATCTACATTTATGGTAAGTGTACACAACTGTCCTATGTTCTTCGTGTTTCACTGTTGCAGTCATTACACTTGGGTTGAGTCCCAAAGCTATGGTTGGGAGGCTGGAGCTAAATAGCATTAGGAGCTGCTATGAGGCCCTGCAGAACTGCAGTGGCAAAGCCTGCCCTGGATTTAGAGTAGAGTGGTAAATGATAGTGCTTTGTAAAGGTGTGCACTGAACTCCAGGTAGCAGCCTCTAAAATGTCTTTGGTTGGTACTCCCCTGAGGAAGGCTGCTGAAGTGGCTGCTGCTCTGGTAGAATGTGGCCTAATGCCTTTAGGCACTGGCTTGCCATATTGTGAATAGCAAAAACTAATGCAGCAGCCTATCCACTTTGAAATAGTCTGCTTTGAGATAGGCTTTCCTTGTGATCCTGCAGCATATGCCACTAGTAGTTGCTCAGTCTTTCTGAAAGCTTTGGTTCTGTTCAAGTAGAAGCGTAGCTGTCTGTGTATGTCCAAAGAATGCAGAATTCTCTCCCCCTTATTCTGTGGGTTTGGATAAAAAGTAGGCAGATGAATAGATTGGTTAAGGGCCACACTGGACACTACCTTAGGCATAAATGTCGGGTTTGTCCTCAGAGAAATCCTGTATGGATAAAAAATGATAAAAGGTTCCACAGCCATGAGTGCTTGTAGCTCTGAGACTCATCTTGAGGAGGTTATTGCTAGGAGCAGAGCTGTTTTCCAAGATAAAAACTTTACATCAGCTGTAGTGGCTGGCTCAAAAGGGGGCAGAGTGAGTTTTTCCAAAACATAGTTGAGGTCCCATGCAGGTATTGGTGATCTCCTTGGAGGCCTTAAGTTTTTGGCTCCTCTGAGGTATTGCCTTACCAAAGGATGAGAAAAGATTAGTGGCTCTGTATTGTAATGAGCCAAAATGGCAGAGGCATGAATTTTAATTGATGAAAAGGATAGGCCTTTGTCCAACATCTCAGTTAAGTATTGCAAAATCTGAGGAATACTTGGTACTGCTGTGTCAATTCCTTGTGCCTGGTTCCAGGCACAGAAGCTCTTCCATTTTCCAGCATACGATTTTCTAGTACTAGGCCTCCTGGCCTCCAAAATGATATCCATCACCGCTTTAGTGAGAGGAGTGTTTTGTATGACTACATTATCCGCCATGCTGCCAGATTTAAGGTTTTGAGTTGGCTGTGCAGGATCTGATTGTTTTGTTGGGACAGTAGGTGAGGTATTTGAGGTAAGGTCCAGGCTGGGCAATGAGACAAGTTCTTTAGGATTGGATACAGTACTGGCGGGGCCAGTCTGGGGCAATCAGTATCATTTTTGGCTTCTCTTGTCTGACCTTTAGGAGTACCTTGGGGAGGAGAGGCAGTGGAGGAAAGGCATATACTGTTACGTTTTTCCAGCTGAAAGATAGGGCATCCACTTTCCATGCTTGTCTGTGATAAGTCCTTGTGCAGAATCTCTTTAGTTGGCAGTTGTGAGGAGAAGCAAATAGGTCTATGTCCGGGCATCCCCAGCTCCTTGTTATCATGTTGAAGACTTATGGATCCAATTTCCATTTGTGGGGATCCATGAGGTTTCTGCTTAGTTTGACTGTAAGAGTATTTATCTTTCCTGGCAGGAATTGTGCTTGCAGATGTACTTGGTAAGTCAATGCTGTGTCCCACAAAGTCATGGCTAGTCTGCAGAGGGGTTAAGAATGGGTGCCTCCCTGCTTGTTTATATACCACATGACTGTGGTATTGTCTGTCTTTATCAGTAGTTGTCCCGGATGAAGTAGGTCCTTGAGGGCTGTCAGGGCATTCTGAACAGCTAGCATCTCTTTTTGATTGATATGTAGATGCATTTGGTTGGCGGACTATGTGCCTTGAATACATCTTCCTGCCATGTGTGCCGCCCAGGCATAATCTGATGCATCTGTTGTCAATGTCTGCCTGGCTGGGGGTAAGGTGAATGGCTGTCCCTTATTCTGGTGACAGGCCTTCGCCCACCATCGAAACTCCAGGGAATGAGAGTAATTATTGTTTCCAGGCTGTGGCAATGCTGAGTCCAAACACTTTTTGGGCACCATTGAAGTTTCCTCAAATGCAGTCTTGCACATGAAATTAGTAGAATGCAGGATGCCATGAAGCCCAAAGCCTGCAGAATATTTCTTGCAGATAACTAGGCCTTTGCTGCCAACAGTGTGAAGTAGGTAGTCAGTTGCCTTTTTTTGTCTGGCGTGAGATAGGCCATCTGGGCAGCTGTATTTAAGCTTACACCCAGGAATATTATCTCTTGAGAGGGTACTAGTTTTGATTTTTGTTCGTTGACTGTGTACCCTAGGCATGGCAGTAATCTTTTTACAAACGCCAGATGCTGTAGTAGAATGTCCTTGTTCTCTGCTTGAATGAGGCAGTCGTCCAAGTAAGGATATATTTGAATTCCTCTGTCTGCAGAATGCAATTACTGGTGCCAGGCACTTTGTGAAGACCCTGGGCGCAGTAGATAAGCCAAAGGGCAGTGCAGAGAATTGATAGTGCATTGAGCCAGCTTTGAATCTGAGCTATCTTCTGCATGTTTGTCTGACTGGGACATGCAGGTATGCCTCTTTTAGGTCTATAAAGTCACAAGCCAAGCCTTCTTGCCCAGCATGGGCAGAAGCTGCTGTAAGGTCAACATTTTGAATTTTGGTATATCCAGATATGTGTTTAGAATAGATAGGTCCAGTATTGGTCTCCAGGCTTTGCCCTTTCTGGGTACCAAGAACATTCGTGAATAAAATCCTTGTCCCTGCTCTTGTTCTGGTACTTGTTGAATGGCCCTCATGTCCATGAGGGATGAGACTTGTTTTTGTGCCTCTGCCCATTGGTTTTTTGGTAGGTCTGGCCAACTGTTTGCCCTTGGCAGGGTATGAAAGTGAAACTTGTAGCCCTGTGACACTATGTCTAAGACCCATTTGTCCTGGGTTATGTGCCAATTTTGAGAAAAAAGTGCTAGTTTTCCCCCTAAAAGCGCTGCCAGAAGATAAGTGCTTGGCATAGGCGGGAGAAGTCACTGGGACGGTTTCCTGTAAGGCTGTGATTTGTCTTCTCCACTTTTGGAGGTAGAAGCACCCCATTGTTTAGACCTGTATGAACCTTGGGGCTTGGATCTGCCTCTTGGGCGTCTGTATCTGTCCCTTTGTGGTCTGTCCGACACTGGAAAGGACCAATTCTTAGTAGGCCAGTGTCTGCTAAATCTTGGAGGCTGTACCTGTAAGAAATCCTTGACTGTTTGCATACATTTAGCTTTGTCCTCCATTTTCTTAAACACCAAACAAAGTATCATGCTGTAATGGAGCATCCAATAATTTTACTTTAACATGATCTGGTAAATGTTGTCCCTTTAACCAAGCATGCCTCCTAATGACAGAACCCATGACAGTGGCCCTACAGGAGGCCTCCAAAGAATCAAAATCACATTGCAAAGTATGCTTTCCAACTTGCTCAGCTGCATGCAATAAATCCTGCATTTCTTTGTTTTCTGTACCTTCAGAATTTATCAACATTTTCTGTTTAAGCAGTGACATAATATATTGCTGATATTTGAGCATATGAAATTGACAATTTAAAGCTCTTATAGCCAAGGTAGCAGAGGTATAAATCTTCTTTCCCCATTTGTCTAATGCCCTAGAATCCCTGTCGGAGGGGGTAGGGTTTTTTTGCAGTGGATGCTTTGACCCCTTTGGAACTCTGAGAAATAGTTTCTGGGTCAGCAGCAGGGTTCTTGAAAAGGAATTTATGAGTGTCAGGCACCCTGTAGTACCTGTCCAGCTTAACAGGAGCTGGAGGTATGGAGTCAGGGGTCAGACTGGACTCTGAAAATACATCATCTACAATGTCTAACACAGGCAGAATAGCTAGGGGCCTGTGTTGTGGGAGTAAAAGAAAGTCCCTGAGCCTTTTCTTAGATTCAGAATAATCTTGGCTCTCCCAGTGGAAATGTTCCCTCATGGTATGCAAGGTTTCCCCAAAAGAGTAATCCTCAGGAGGAGAGGCTGAAGGGATAGATTCTTCAGCATCAGAATCCTCATAGGGAGGAAGAGTATTCCTGATCAGAAGAGGAATCTGAAGAAATGGAAACCTGATCTTAAGATTCATATTCTGTCTCTTGCCTAGGCCTATTATCAGGAGGGGGATGGGAACCCCTGATCAAAGTAATTAAGTCTTCGGCCATTTTGAGCATCTGTTTTTTGGGTATGGAGGCCTGACCATGAGGCTGTTGTACTTGTTTTTTTGTCTTTAAAGATGCTTTAATCTTTGCCTTTGTAACTGGAGTCATTTTAATGTACAATTGAGTAGGTCTGAAAACACCCTCAGAAGCCGATGCCTGCTCAGCGGCTCCGGACCCATCTGAGGGAATAGTTTCCGAAGGTCCAATACCTTGAGCTTCCAGTGGCCTAGGTGACTCCATGTGTGAGTCTGTAGCAGCCTGCGGGTCCAAAGTAGCAGGGGTCAGGGGCTGCGAAAGCACCTGAGAGCCGGCAAACTGGCGACTGGCTTAGAAGAAGCCTTGTCGGTTTTAGACCTCGGATGCCTGTCCTTTTCTTTCTCTTTGCGTTTCTTGTGAATTGCGGTAGTCGGTTGGCTATCCGACAGCATCGTGTAATTAAATCTTCTGCCAAAACAGTGAAAAGCAAAATCGTACCGGCGCTTTATAGTGCTCTGGTTAAATCTAGCACAAAACCGGCAACAAGCAACATCGTGGTCAGGGCCTAGGCAAGGAATACAGTAAGAATGAAAAATCCTTATGAGGTATTTGCTTCTCACAAGAAATACAATTAACAACTTTTTCTGACATCGGTCTGGAACAAGAAAAAAGTTTTCCCCAACGGGTACTTAGCTTTTAATGAAGACTTCGGATCTGAAATTCGAACACGAAAATCTCAGGAGTAGGTCGACTGGCACTTGCAAACTGCTTCTGCTTCGGGCACCGCACAGCAAGAAAGACTAAAGAAAATGGCGTCGGCTGCATCTTTTATACCCCTGGCGCACTGATGTCAGGGAAGAGGTGATGGCAACCGACGCCGGACCTAGACTTTGGAATTCAGGCCGACTGAGGGTAGCCTGCCAGCAGGATAACCCAAGTGTAATGACTGCAACAGTGAAACATGAATAACATCTCCACCATCCCTTAAACAGTATTCAAAAACAAGATAACACATACACACATTTACAAAAACAGGAAATGCTAAACCAATGACACAGTAAGTACATTTTTAACTAACGCATTGAAACTGGGGATTGGGAACAGAATCCTGACTGCTGCAATGCAGCATTGAAATAATAGACTTCATGGTCCAATGTTTTGTTTTCCTTTCTCTGGAAGAGGGCTGAGGGAAATTTCCATTACAGTCTGTTCCCCATCAAAGAAATGGCCCAAATATTAGTGTTTCCCCCAAAGGAGTGCATGTGTATACACACACACACAAACAGGGCAGCTACTAAGGTACACAGAGCTAATGGTTAATGTACTACAAAGTCAACGACCCACTGAGAGATGCTCTGCTTTACAATGAATGACAATTTACCTATACTACAAAGCTTTTATAAACATTAATATATACCGAACAAATACCACCATGAAAAGAATATGATTGAAGATACATACATATACATTTATAGAAAGAATAGTTGTGTAAAATGTTACCATAACCATAGATGTCCTTCTCTTCTATGTTGTAGTATTCCTTACAAATGGGTTGTATTCCACCCAATGAGCCAACATCCGGCTGGTATACAAGAGCTTAGAGCCACTCCCTGTATGTGGGATGTTGCACGTAGGCACATACATCAGCCATAAAAGGGACATCTGCATGTACCATCCTCAGAATAAGAAAGCCACATGAGGAAAGAACTCCCAGGAATCCTACATGGATCATTCTAGGAAACAGCAAGCTGTAGGGGGGAAGGTGGAGGAGGGATAGAATCCTGCAACATAAAAAGGAAAGACATCTATGGGTTACATAGATTTTACATAACTATTCGATGTCCTTCTATTCACTGTTGCAGTATTCCTTACATATGGGAGAATACCAGAGGTGAAAAGGGACCCAGGGAGGAGGATAAAGGAGAATCTAAGAGGAAGCATTTTCCAAAAATCCATGCAGAATTGCCCTAGCAAATCCTGCTCTGGATCTGTAAACAGTGTCCAATTTGTGATGTCTGATGAAGGTGTGAACAGATGACCACCCTTGAAGAAGACCCCTGAGGATGCAACTGACCTAGTGGAATGTGCCTTGACAGCTGCTAAGGTTTTTCCATGGAAATCATAAACACAATAGCCTTAGAAATCCATGTGAAAATGGTCTGTTTGGATTAAGGGGAGCCCAGAGCCCTGAGATGAAATGACACAGAGTTGGTCAGATTTCCTGACAGACTGTTTTGTCATGGTAAAATCCAAGTTGTCTATGCACATCTAAGGAGTGTAAAATCCTCTCACTAGAAGACTGAGGTGATGGGAAGAAGGTAGGCAGTTGTATGGATTGATTAAGTGACAATTCAGTCACTACTTTTGACATGAAGGTGTCAAGTTCTCAAGGACACCCTGTCCTTGTCGAAGACCAGAAAGGAGGCAAGGCCATTAATTCTTGAATCTCAGAAAACCTTCTGGCAGTGGTTAAACCTACCAGAAGCACTGTTTTCCATGTGCAAAACTTTAGGGAAATAGAAGCTTCTGGTTCAAAAGGGGCCTTGGTAAGTTTTTCCAATACATAACTGAGATCCCAGGGAAGAGGAAATGGTTTCCTAGGGGGTCGTAAGTGTAGGGTACCCTTTAGAAAAAGCTTAGCTTCTAGCCTGGAAGCTAGGGGAGGGGTCAAAGGAAATCAGGTAGACAATGCAGAGCAATGGACTTTAACAGAGGAGTAGGAAAGTCCACTGTTAACTAACACACACAGGTAGGAAATCGCTATAGGAGTGTCCGTACCAAAGGGATCCACCTTCCTTTTTGGTACCAAATGGAAAATCTTCTCCACTTGGAAATAAGATTTTCTAGTAGTGGGTTTCCTGGCCTCCTGCAAAACCCTTAGCATGTCCTTGGGGAATAGGTGCCTGAAAGGGATGGGTGACCACCCAGAGGGTTAGCTGTAGACTTAGCAAATATGGGTGGATCAATGATTCCCTAGTCTGAGTGAGAAGGTCCAGCTGGTGTGGTAACTTGCAGTGATGACCCTTGGCTAACTGCAGAAGAGGGAACCAGTGCTGTCTTGGCCAAAAGGGAGTCACTAACAAGATTTTCAGTTTGTCCTGTAGAATTTTCAGCAGGACTTTCTGAATTCAAGTGGAAGGGGGGGGCATAGAGAAATCTCCCCTACCGTGAAAATGAGGGGGCATCCACCTTCCACACTTGAAGATGAGGGACCCTGGCACAGAAGTGAGGAAGTTGTCTGTCCATAGGGGAGGCAAATAGATCCATCTCTGGAGCACCCCACCAGTGAACTAGGTACAGGAACACATCCCTGTGCAGCATCCACTCGTGACACTGTGTCATGGACCTGCTCAATGCATCTACCACAGAGTTCTGAGCTGAAGGAAGATACACAGCATGCAGAGCTATCTTGTATAAGGCAGGCAATTCCAGGGCCTTGATGGCCAAACAACAGAGGAGATAAGATTGTGTGCCCCCCTGTTTATGTACCAAAGGACTGTGGTACTGTTTGCAAGGATCTGAAGTGGTCCTGGCAGGAATAAAGTGTGAAAGGTCTGTAAGACTAGAAATAAAGCTCTCATTTCCCTGATATGTTCCTGCCTTTCTTTGAGAATGGGACCAAAGCCCCTGAACTTTCCTGGAAGCAAAGGTTGCATCCCACCCCAAGTCTGAGGCATCTGTGAAGAGTTGCTGAGCTGCTTGAGGAACCTGTACAGGAAGGCCAGGGTTCTGATGGAGTTGCTGCATTCACCAAGCTACCTCTGCTTTCAAGCAGGAAATGAGGGGGATTAGGATAGCTAAAGGATGAGCATGTTGTGACCAAACTGTCTTGAGAAACCACTGGAACTTTCTCATGTGTAGCCTTGCAAGGGGTAGCATGGGAATGGTGGAGACCATAAAGCCCAGCAGTCTCAGAAATTTCCTGGCTGTGATGGAAAGGAAAGGCAGCAGAGCCTCCATAAATGCCCTGAGATAGGTTGCTTTCTCCACAGGTAGAAAAACCATAATGAAATCTGTGCAAAACCTGCACCTCAGAAAGATAAGATCTTGACTTAGAGTGAGACATTACTTTTTGAGATTTACTGTGAAACTCAGTGCTTCCAGAAATGGAATGTTTAAGTTTAAATGTTGAATGGAAGAGTCGCAGCTGTTGGCCAGAAAAAGCAGATAATCTAAATAAGGGTAAACTTGAATTCTTTTCAGCCTTAAGTATGCAATGGCTGGGGCTAGGCACTCTGTGAATACCCTTGAAGCAGTAGAAAGACCAAAGGGCAAGGCAGTAAATTAAAAGTGCAAAGAACACACTGAGAAGCGCTAAACTTTTCTAAGAAGGGGGTGTATGGGTATATGCAGGTATGCATCCTCGAGGTCCAGAAGCGAAGAAAGCTTGCAGGGGACCAGGGGCAGAAGAGTGGGTATGGATAGCATTCTGAAGGAACGAACTACCAGGAAGGTGTTTAATAGGGATAGATCCAAGAAAGACATTCAAGGGCCATCTTTCCTTGGTACTAGAAACATCCTGGAGTAAAAACCCCTTCCCTGCTGGCCTGGAGGAACAGACTGAATGGTGCCTTGGTTGGAAAGTTGGTCCAGAATCAAAGTAAACAGATGTAGTTGACTGGAGGGAGGTTGAAGAATTCCCTGAAAGGGTGGGAGGGTCTTCCAAGTCATGAAGTATACATTTCTTATATAGAAATCACCCAGAAGTCCTGAGTGATCTCCATCCAAGCTGGTAGGAAGAGGTGGAGGCGAATGGACAAAGGGGTATGACTTGGAACAGGGTGCAAGGCATCACATAGAACTTTGTCTTGGCTAAAAGGGCTGCTGAGGAGAGGTCACAACAGCAGCTGTAGGAGTCACAGACTTGTGTGGGTGCCTCCTGGGAGGCTTGTGGGGTCTAGTTCCAGAAGGAACAGAAGTGGAAGACTGAGCAGATTTCCTAACAAAGAAGTCTTTGCAGGGAAATGTCTATGAAATTCTGGAACTGGTGAAACCAGAAGGTGTTTCAAATCCTGGAGTTCCTTATCTGTTTCCTGCAGAGACAAAACTCTGCAGCTGCTTTCCCAAACAGTGAGGAATTGTCAAGAGGGGCATGAAGCAATTTTGCCTTGATGTCATCAGGAAGTGCCTGGAGATGTAACCAGGAATGTCTTCTTAGAACAGAAGCAGAAGCTGCTGCTCTGGCTGAGGCCTCCACTGCATTGTAACTGCACTTAATAGAGTGTCTAGCTACCTGAGAGAAAGATAAGAGAGTAAGGGCCTGAGATTTATTCTCTGAATCTGGCAAAGAGGCAAGAGCCATGTGTCTGATAATTAATTGCCCTGATAGCCAAGGCAGAAGAGGTATACACCTTCTTGCCCAACCTTTCCAAAACTTTCCTTTCCTTATCAGAAGGAAGTAGTTTGATAGCAAGTGATAACCATGAGGACTTATCTGAGGTAATGGAAACCACAGCAGGATCAGCTGAGGGGCATTTAAAAAGAAATTTGCAATCCTCAGGGACTTTATAGAAATGATCAGGCCTCTTTGGAGCAGGGACTTATCAATCAGGTGTCTTAGATGCAGCCTTAAAAACATCTAGAAAGGCTAGCAGGACTGGATGGACTGCTGAAGGTGTAGGAGCCTCAACCTGAAGCAGCTCATATCTCTTTTGTTCTTCAGAGATTTGAGAAAAACCCCACTGAAAAACTTAATTTTATTAATAGTTTCCCCAAATGAAAGCTCTTCCATGGGAGAATCCCCTCATTTAACTCCTCCTCTGGGGAAGTATATTCCAGTGGATAGGGAATTTGAGTGTAGTATTCTAAAGAGTATTCATCAGATGAAGACTCCTCAAAAATCTGTCATGAATATGAAGTTCAGTAGTAAGACCCTGGACCCATGACGGCTGCATTGGAGATGAGGCAAAGGCTGGGCCTGCTGTGGGTGAAGGCAAAGCCATAGGCCTCAATGCCATCAGGGCCTTGATGAGGCTCTGTGAAAAAAAACTTCCCAACCTGACATAGGAGTAGAAGGAGCCAGAACATGCCTAGTCTTTTGCTTCTTTACATATTTTTCCTATTGAGAAGAGTGAGCAGATGTAGGCCTAACCTCTGGTAATTTTTTGGACAAGGAAGCTGGAACAGTCTTCTTCAATCACTAGCCGCAGGTCCCCCCAGGTTGTTCAAAGTGGATGTCTGCGTAGCCTCAGACACACTAAGATCCGCACTCCTGACAGCTTCCAAACCAGTACTTGCTGAGGGAGCGGACCTTACCTCCGATCATACCGCCGGGTTTTCATCTACCTCAAGGGGTACGTCGGAGGAAGCAGGCATAGCTGAAGAGGATTTGGACCTAGCCTTGCTGACCTTCCTCTTTACAAATGGCTCAGAAGCACTTGTGGAACCTTCCATAGTATCCCTAGCTAAACGTTTAAGTCTTTGGTTTTCTAAGTATAAGTTCAAAGCTGACAGACAACTGCGCAAATTTTTAGGGACAAAGGCCTGTCAAATAGAACAGGACTGGTGGTTATGAGTTGGTCCTAAACAAAACAAGCACAGCTCATGACTATCCTTATGTGGAATTTGTCTTCCACACCTACACTTGCCCTTCCTGGATGACATAAACAAAGTAAAAGGCAGTAGCAATATATAAAATCCCCTATAGTGTCCTTATCTGAAATTGTAAGACAAACCAACGGCAGACTGAACGTATGAGTCAACCTTTACGAAAGGTGGCAAAAAAGTTCAGAGGATGGTATGTGCAGACATCCCTTTTATTTCTGCCATTATCTGTGCCTACATGCAGTGTCCCACATACAGACAGTGGCTCTAAGCTCCTGTATACAGGCTAGACGTTGGGTGGAATACAACCGATATGTAAGGAATACTGCAACACTGAATAGACTGACATTAACTGGTTTTCAGAAAACATTTATGGAGTTATTGGTGCCTGGGTCTCTGCTGGAAAGGGCCATTTTCTCAGTAAGACACTATCCAGTGAACAAACATAAAATAAGGCACATGCCGTTCATTTAGGATGCAAGATAACAGGCTGAATTGCTTTGTTTAAACACCCTTTTACACCAACAATTGTTTGGCTGGAAATAAATATCACCAAGTTAATGACATCTAGGCATTTTCTAATATTTTTTTATGTTTATTTATCATTCCCTCATTATTCAGGCAGGCTTATTAGGCACAACTGCCTTTTTTCAGGGGCATCTCTTCCTAGCACTGGTCTAGGATCATCTCCCTCTTTCTAGCAGGGTGCAAGGGCATTACATAGTTCACTGGAAACTTAAGTATACACACGGAAGTCTCATCTAAATAGGCAGTCTGCGTCTATTCAATCCAACCACCATTTAATTAGGACAAACTGTACCACCGCTGGCCTTGTGTTTTAAGTGTTAGACGCATCCAGTCTTCTGCATATATTTTAGCCTGCAAAGTGACTAGTCTAAAGACAAATGCTTCAGTGTCCTGGTTTGTAAGCAATAGCCTTACAATCTGTAAACCATTCTCCAATGACATCCTGCTGGTCGGCTTTTACGGTCTTCCCAATAGACACCGACATTTACTTCTTCTACTCCAATTATTTTTCTTATATTTTCTTTATTTCGTCTAGATCTGTTACTCACATTATTTATATTTATTTGACATTTGTTAACATTTGAGAGTTGTACGAGAGATTGGACACTAAAGAGGGAGAAAAGGACCTGTACCGATTAGCTAGACAGAGGGACAGAGCTGGGAAAGATGTGCAGCAATTAAGGGTGATAAAGGATAATGAGGGAAAGGTACTCACAAGAGAGGAGAGTGTGTTGAGTAGATGGAAAGAGTATTTTGAGAGGCTGATGAATGAAGAGAATGAGAGAGAGAGAAGGTTGGATGATGTGGGGATAGTGAATCAGGAAGTGAAACAGATTAGCAAGGAGGAAGTAAGGGCAGTTATGAAGAGGATGAAGAATGGAAAGGCTGTAGGCCCAGATGACATACCAATGGAAGCATGGAGGTGCTTAGGAGAAATGGCAGTGGAATTTCTAACTAGATTGTTTAATGAAATTCTGGAAAGTCAGAGGATGCCTGAGGAGTGGAGAAAAAGTGTTTTGGTAACTATCTTTAAGAATAAGGGTGATGTGCAGAGCTGCAGTAACTACAGAGGGATAAAACTGATTAGTCACAGCTTGAAGTTATGGGAAAGAGTAGTGGAAGCAAGGTTAAGAAGGGAGGTGATGATTAGTGATCAGCAGTATGGTTTCATGCCAGGAAAGAGCACTACAGATGCAATGTTTGCTCTGAGAGTGTTGTTGGAGAAATACAGAGAAGGTCAGAAGGAGATGCATTGTGTCTTTGTAGACTTGGAGAAAGCATATGACAGGGTGCCTAGAGAAGAGTTGTGGTATTGTATGAGGAAGTCGGGAGTGGCAGAGAAGTACGTAAGAGTGGTACAGGATATGTACGAGGGTAGTGTGACAGTGGTGAGGACTGCAGTGGGAGTGACAGATCCGTTTAAGGTGGAGGTGGGATTACATCAAGGATCAGCTCTGAGTCCTTTCTTATTTGCAGTGGTGATGGACAGGTTGACAGATGAGATCAGACAGGAGGCCCCGTGGACTATGATGTTTGCAGATGACATTGTGATCTGTAGTGAGAGTAGGAATCAGGTTGAGGAGACTCTGGAGAGGTGGAGATATGCTCTAGAGAGCAGAGGAATGAAGGTCAGCACGGCTAAGACAGAATATATGTGTGTAAATGAGAGGGAGGGTAGAGGAATGGCGAGGATGCAGGGAGTAGAGTTGGTAAAGGTGGACGAGTTTAAGTACTTGGGATCAACAGTTCAGAGTAATGGTGAATGTGGAAGAGAGGTGAAGAAGAGAGTTCAGGCAGGGTGGAATGGGTGGAGAAGAGTGTCAGGAGTGATTTGTGACAGACTGGTACCAGTAAGAGTGAAAGGGAAGGTCTACAAGAGGGTAGTGAGACCAGCTATGTTATATGGGTTGGAGACCGTGGCATTGACAAAAAGGCGGGAGTCAGAGCTGGATGTGGCAGAGTTAAAGATGTTAAGATTTGCAATCGGTGTGACTAGGATGGATAGGATTAGGAATCAGTATATTAGCGGGTCAGCTCATGTTGGACAGTTTGGAGACAAAGCAAGAGAGACAAGATTACGTTGGTTTGGACATGTGCTGAGGAGGGATGATGGGTATATTGGGAAAAAGATGCTAAGGATGGAGCTGCCAGGTAAGAGGAATAGAGGACGGCCTAAGATAAGGTTTATGGACATGGTGAGAGAGGACATGCAGGTGGTTGGTGAGACAGAGCAAGATGCAGAGGATAGGAAGAAATGGAAAGAGATGATCCGCTGTGGCGACCCCTAACGGGAAAAGCCGAAAGAGAATGATGAATGATGATTTGACATTTGTTAACTGGGTTAGTCCATCTGAGCCAAAGCCCTTTTTCAGCGGAGACCTGAGGAGAAAATCTCCAAAATGAAGAATTGTACAAAATTAAAAAAAAATAGATTAAACAAACAAGAACAAGTAAAACAAATGTGGAATAAAAGTGATAAGTACAAATGTTTACAAAACAAATTATATACAAGAAGAGAAAAGGGAAAAAAATTCTTACAAAAAAATACAGGCAGAGTGATCAGAGTACAGAATAATAATTTTGTATACAGATTGCAAAAAAGTGTATATATTACAAAGGCTATTAGGTAGCATGAAATTTTACAAGAGGAGTAGTAGTAGAAAGTGGGAAGACAAGTTAGAGGAGGAACAAATAAAGGGAAAAATGAAAGGTAAAGGTAGAGGAGTAGGTAAGAAGAATAAAAACAGTATTAAAGCAAATAATTAGAGGGCTGAGAAGTAGAGTAGTAGACAGATATTTTAAAAGGTCAGGAAGTTAAAGGATGTGAAGAAAGGTAGGAGGCAGAGAGGAAAGAAAGGGTATGGGAAAAGAAAAAGGGAGACAGGAGGAATGGGCAAGGAGGAGGAAGGGCAGTAAATTTAAGTGGAATGGTTACAAAGACACCTCCTAGAGCTGCATAGGTAATGTCTGAGAGTCATTTTGAATTCTTGTGCATAGGAGATATTTCTTAGGGTAAAGGGAAGCTTATTCCAAGAGAAGGAAGATACAAATAAAGGTTTTGTCCTAGTGATGTTTTAGGTTTGTAAATCTCTAAGAAAAGTTGGTCAGAACTTCTAAGGGGGCATGATGGGTTATAGAGGGAGACAAGAGAGGATATGCTAGGGCAGAAGGATGGTTTATTTAAGATAGAATGGATTAAAAGAAGTTGAGAATATATGACTTGGTTAGGAAATTCAAACCATTTACGATTCTGGAGTGCAAGACAGTGATGAGATTTTTTTAGGCAAGTTAGCAACAAATCTGATAAATTTGTTATATGTGGTTTCAAGTTTAGACAGAAGAGAAAACTGCAAGTTAGTAAGAACTGGAGGGCAGTACAGGACATTAGGAAGAAGAAAAGCCTGAGCAAGTGATATTCTGGAGTTAGGGGTAAGGAACCTTTGGTTTCTATACATCAAGTTAAGCTTTTGATGAGTTTTCTTTACATGTTCTGTACATGGAAATTGAATTTTAGTTGGTCATCAATAATTACACAATGTAACTTTTTTTGTGTTATTTAAGAAAGAGATGGCGAAAGAGGATTCAAGGTGACAAAGATTTATTAAGAAATAGGAGGGGTTTTGTCTTTTTAGGGTTAAGGATAAGATTATTATTAGTAAGCCAAGTTTCAGTGAGGTTAAAGGAGGTTTGGGTAAGGTCAACAAGATCAGAGGGATTTGCCAGCAGATGTAATGATAGTTGAGTCATCTGCATACTGAATGAGATAAGATGGAGGACAAGATGTGTGAAATTGGTTAAATATGTTGAAAAGAAGGTGGCCAAGAACACAGTCTTGTGGAACACCCATATTTATAGAGCTAAAGCAGAGAGCCATTTGACTGATTGCTGTCTGCTACTAAGGTAGCTAGTAAACTAGGAAATAGCTGTAGGGGAGACGTTAAGTTCAGTTAGTTTACAGAGGAGGATGGAATGGGAGACTGTGTCAAAGGCTTTAGAGAGGTCAAGGAAGATGCAGGACTAGTGTATCATTGTCTCTGGCAAGGGAGATTGAGTTAATAAAGGAGATAAGAGCAGTGGTGGTGCTGTGATAGGGGCGAAAGCTGTGCTGGGTAGGAGAGAGTTGATTTTCAGATATTACATAAGATATGACTTGTTTATTGACACAGTGCTCAAGAATTTGAGAGAGAGGAGAGAGTATGGCAATAAGGCAGTAATTAGAGAGTTCAACAGAGTTCCCACCTTTGTGAATAAGTATGGTGTAAAATTTCTTCCAGAGAGTTGGGATGGTAGACTCACAAACTGATCGATTTATGAGAATGGATATTGAGTATGCAATAAAATTGGCAGCTATCTTTAGGAATTGCGAAGGTGAGTTGTCTACTGAAGGGAAACATGGTTTAAGCTTGTGAAGAAGCTTTTTGATATAGTTAGTGGGCATAGGACAGAGAGAATGAAGAGTTATTTTTTTGGTTTATGCTAGAAGGTGAGGGATTGGTGGGGTAGGAAGTAGGCATAAGTTTGAGTATAGTGTCAAAAGTATTAAAGATAGAAGCAGTTTCTTGAGGAGACGTATTAGGGCAGGGATTAGGTGTAGAGAGTTTTCCAGGGTGAAGAATTTGGTTTAGAGTGTGCCAGAATTTTTTGGGATTTCTAGATCGGGTGGTTAGGGGTGTGTGATAAAAGTTTCTTTTATCTATGTTTGCGTGTTTTTTTTTTTTTTGGTCAGGTTACATAGTTCTCTATATTTTTGGTAGTGTATGAGAGATTTGGTTTTTAACCACAGTTTCCATGTTGAATCTCTGTTAAGGATGAGAGATCAGGTAGTCTTGGTGAGCCAGGGTGAGCAATGAGATTTGACTCTGATAGTTCTGGGAGGGGCAAGAGAGTTAAGAGTGTTTAAAAAGATGGAGTTATAGTGTGCAGCAGCTTCATCAAGAGAAAGGTCAAAGAGAAAGGATTAGTTAATAGCTAAGAGATAGTCATTGAAAGAGTCAGGGCTGAAGGTATTTAACTTTTGGCATTGTATAAATTTATGTGGTCTTGTGAGGTGAGTGGAGAATCTTTGGACATGAATTGCAGAGTGATCAGTGATATCATCTGGCAGGGATTCAGGATTATGATAGAGGTTAGGATGGGAGACTAGAATCCAGTAAAGGATGGATGTGGAATTTGTAGGTTTATGCAGAAAAGTGGAAGCAGATACAAGCTGAGTGAAGCCATACAGTTGTATGCTGGTGGAGGAAAAGTCAGAGTTTAGAGCAAGCCAGTTTATATTAACATTGCCTAGCATGATAGTTTCATTGGGAATTGTGTTAGCCATCCAGTATAGAATTTGTTCAAGTGAAGGTATATTGTCACAGGTGGTATATAAATAATTTTGTGATTGTCAATCTTACAATTAGCAATGATTAGTTCTGCAGGAAGGAGTAAGGAGGGAGGGTTGGATAGAGGGGATAAGGATAGCAGGTCAGAGAACATAACAGCAATGCCTCCACCTTTTTTGTATGTCCTGTCAAGACGCAGGATGTTATAATCAGGAGGGAGAAATTCAATGTCTTTATTGTGTGGTTTTAGCCAGGTTTCTGAAACAGAGATTATGTCTGGGGAGTATTGAGGTATCCAGGAGTGAAACTCTATAGTCTTGTTGAGTATACTATGGATGTTGATGGAATAAAAGGATAGTAGTTTGAGTGTAGGGTTTGGAACCTGCTGGGGAATTTGAGTGGAGTCAGTGAAAGCAGAGCAAAAATTCTGGGGGCCAGTGTTAGAGTGAATGTCTCCAGAAAGTAGAAGGGTGTTAAGTGAAGTAAGAGTGATGTAATGGGGACAGGATAGATCATTTTCAATTTTATATTTAAGATGTGGTCTGGCTTTTGGAAGAAGTGTGATTTTGGAAAGAGCGTGCTCTGTACAGGAGAAGAGGGTATGTGAAATGGGAAAGGAGTAGGGGTAAATGTGTCTGTAATGCAGAATGATGTTGGAGATGTGGGATGAAGATTACGTTTAGTGTGATAAGTAGTAAGGTAGGATAGAAAGAGAATAATAAAGAACATTACATGAAGGAGAAGCATGATGATGGGTAAGTAAGAAGGGAAGGGTAGCAAAAAAGTGAATAAAAGGAAGATAAGATGAAAAATATGAAGAGGTGGGAGATTCAAATAGAAAATGTATAGGGGAGGTATTAGAAAAAGTGTGAAAGATGAAGGGAGGAGCCAAGAGAGGAGAGGTTAAGGCTGATAGGGTAATAATTAATTTGTACATTTGGAGGGTGTGATATGACTGATTAGCTTTAAAGAAAATTGAAGCAAGGGTGGGTGGGAATGGGGATAGGGTAAAGGAGTGGAGTGAGCCCGAGCACAACAAAGGGTGAACAGAGCGGGCTAGCCTCGACTGAAAGGAATTGCCAGGAACAATCAAGAATGTAAGGGAAGAAAATAAAATTATATGAGTGATAGCTAGCTCAGAGAGAAAAAAAATAAAATGGAAGAATATGAAGCATTCAAGTAGATAATGAAGGGGAAGTGAAGATTAGATGGTAAAAACAGAAGCTTTACATGGACAGCAAAAGAACCAGTTAAAGGAAGGGGAAGAACCAGAAAAAAACAGTATATTTATAATGGAAGTAATAGGAATGCAGTAAGCTGTACAGAGGACAGGAAACCAGGAGGGAAGTAATCTAAATATATACTCAGAGTATCTATGTACTGGGGGCTAAAAGTAGGCAGGTGATGTGTGGTAGAGGCAGGGGGCAAGATAAGGATAATACTTCTGTTATAAGCCACAGACACCTACACTTTTGTATATTCTTTTTAAAATTTAGGATGGAAGGGCTGGATATTCAGTAAGTCATTGGTCACATGCAGAGATGCAGTGTTACAGTGAGAAAGTTCTTGGCCAAATACTTTCTATAAACTTAGGATGGATGGGACTAAATATTCAGCAGGTCGCTGGCCACTTGTATATATATCCTCCTGTCTTTAGTAGAACTGCATGCCTTCAAGGAAGTCACCCTTGGTCTCCAAATTCCTTTCTTATTTATCCTTGCTTGAGAGAGTTACTAAACCATTTTCAGCTCTGAGATCGTATTTGGGAATGTTCATAGGGAAAGTTCATAGGATCATACTAGGCTAACTGCCCTTGTGGGCCATTTTCAACCTAGCCAATTACCCCATGTGAGAATCAAACACTGCACCTTATGTCTGTAAGGTAAACACCTTAACCATTATGCTACCTCCCATCGCAGAGTCAACATCAATTCAGTGCATTCGACTCTTACTCTTTAGTGTGTTTTTATTTTTCTGTAGAAGGGTCCCTGCAAGCAAATATATATGTATGCTACAGTGAAGTTTGCAGTTTGAACACCAGTCTGTGGGCTATATTTGTATGTAAATATTATGGCCACCTAAAGCTCAGATCTTTGTCCACTAGAACAGCTCAATTTTCTTACACCACAGCAGCCCCTTTCGTATTTTCTCCTTTAACTGTGCTCAATTAATTGTTTTTAGCAGTCTGCTACTTCCCTTCCTTAAGTGTATTTCTATTCTTGTGTAACCACTTTTGAGTTCTCAGCCAGTAATTTTACAGAGCTGAACTACTGTATTCTGTCTTACTTTTTCTCACTGTTTTGCTGGTCTGTGGGGGTTGAGGTAGGCTTTTGGACTTTGCAAGTCCATAAAAGCCTCCTTACATTACACAGTTGTTCAGTCAAGTGCTTTTTTTACTGTTATCGCCATTAGGCAGGTCAAGGTGATATTGAACTAACTCTCCTATTAAAACAGAGTCCTACAGCAACAAAACCAAGACATTCATCTACTAGCACAGAGGCCTTTAAAACTGCACTGTTCCTTTTACTTACCTCTCAGCACATTTTGTGGCTGTTTATATTAAGTCACGGATTTGTTTTCTCTGTTTCTGCATAAATTTTCAATCCACTTTGTTCACCCTCTCTGCTACCCCACCCCAAATCTCACCCACCCCTCTTACTCTACATTTATACATCCATATCACCACCCACATATTCCTCTAACTAATACCATCAGTTCCCTCCAATGGGACAACAGTCAATACAATTGCTCCCAACAGTAAAACTCACTCTAGTTTACCACCCAAGACTCTCTCAAAATGTCTTAATCCTTGCCTCCTGTAATTATCAAATTACATCTATAAGACCAACCCACTACCATCCTAACATTTTTATCTTTTCACTCTACAGTCCTCACAAAGAATATTAACATCTACCTACCCTTTCTCCATAACACCCTATATCTACAAACAAACCACATCTGATTTATTTTCTGCAAATATCTTAAAACTAAGCATCCAAATTTATGATCAAATATCAAACCAAGACCAAAATATAACTGCCAAAATACAACTAGCCACACTCTTCCCTCTGTAAAATATCAATTCAAAAAAATTGTGGAGATATTCACCCCAACACTTGTCCCCTTGTTCATAAAACCATAACTTCCAACCCCAAAATAGTCAACTAATACATTTTAGCAAAAATCAGAATCCAAACTCACCTTACCAAATATGAACCTATGTGTAAAAAAATCCATGACATACATGCTTATCTTGCCACATACACTCCTGATGTAGTCATAGATACTGAAACCTGGTTCAAAAAAGACAAAGGATAATGAGATCAACCCCCCCCATCCCAGAATACAATATACTCAGGCATAACAGACAAAACAGGTGTGCGGGTGGTACAGCAATCTATAAAAATTCCCTAACCATTACCTTACTTCCACAGGAAATACCCACATTTAACAATGCTGAACTACTAACACCACTCCTAAAAATCAACAGAAAAACTGTTATATAGCAAGTTTTATACCACCAGGGAATAATGTTGATACTGCTGAAAGCATCCTGTATTGAATATCCCAACAAATTAACCATGAAACCATAATACTTGGAGATTTAAATATAGACTGGCAACTCAAATTCCACTACCCCCACAGAATCCATAAACTTGTACAATTTCAATTAATAACTACACCTACTAGGATCAATACAACCTCAGGGAGACACTAAACATTAGATTGGATTCTTAGAAACAAACCAAACTGACAAAAGTAAGCTGCCTCTCAGATAGCATGAGTGACTACATACCAACATATACTATTAGAACTCACCATGACCTAGACAAACATTATCTATAATCAAATACGAAATACAACCAATTTCAGCAAAGATATTTTCAACAAAACACTAAAAAAATTAACTGAAATTTTCTTAGAACAATACCACTAGATACTGCTATAGAACACACACATATTCTTGCAGACCTTAAATCTAGTACCAGTTCATAATAAAACAGAAAAGTCCAACCCTACACCATGGCTGGCAAAGGAAACAAAAAACATGACAAAAAAGGGATAAAGCCTGAAGCAATTGGTATAAAAATAGAACTCAAAATGCCCTCCAACAATTTAGACATCTTAGAAATCTTGCAAAACTCCATATCAAACAGGATAAGCAAACATACTACAACAACCTACAAGACAAACATATAAAACACCCAAAACATTTTTTTGGTCATCACTAAAACTAATCTACTCTGTTAAAACCACTAGTCCTTCTCCAAAAACAGACAATAAGACAGACTATCCATACACAGTTTAATTCCTACACTTGATATTGTCTTCGACATTAACATCTGCCCCCCATCCTTGTCCAATCAAAACCACCCACAGCTCTTCAATTTTAGTCTGTTACCTACCTCACTCAAAGGTGCTGCTCCTGAAACTAAAAACTACTTCTTGTAGTTGTAGACCAGCTACCATCAGACTACCTAAAAATGGCTGTAGAAGTCATAGCCTTCCTCCTGTGTCTACACTAATAGAGCCATAGCAGAAAGATGTGTCCTATCACTGTGGAAAAAAAATCCTACATCATACCACAGCACAAAGACGCACATCTACAGAGTTTAATAACTACAGACCAATAGTGATTCTCTCCCCCTCCAAAATATTAGAGAAGTTCATCCATATGTAACTCATATAACCTGCTTTCAGAAACACAACATGGCTTTAGGCCCAAACACATCACCCCTACTTCTCTACTACATTTCTCTATGGTCTGCTTCTGTCCACCATGTTCTTAGATTTGTCAAAGCCAGTTGATACTGCCTTGCACCAGCAACTGCTCGTTCGACTCCCCTCAATAGGACTTTCACAATACTCCTTGCTGTGGTTTCTTAGTTACCTATCTGAAAAGCAACAAGCCATTAAATGGCAACAAACCTACTCATTGTTTCAACTAGTTACTACAGGTGTCCGCTTCAGGGCTCTATCCTGGGTCCTCTACTATTTAATATATTTATTAATGACCTCCATAACTCCCACTCACCATGCTAGTTTACCTCCACTCACAATGCTAGTTTAGGTCAGTGTGCCGATGACTCAACATTAATATTTGCTGACTCAACAATAAATAAGCTCCAAGGCATTACCCAAAAATCTTTCTACTCTGTGGAAACCTGGCTCAAAGTATCAAACCTCTACTCAACCCCAAGAAAACTAAGTTAATGCTTTTCACCTCCAAATGTTGCAAAAATCAAAAGCAATCTTTTACCATCAAGTCAGCAAATAATACAGTCATTGAAACTGTAACTCACAAACTTCTAGGTGCTATAATAGATAAACTCAAATATGACCACCATACTGCACACCAGAAACTAGGGTCCCTTTATAGGATCAATGGATTCCTTACAGCTACTGCAAGAAAAACTATAGCCACCACCTTTTTACTGCCGACTTTCTTATACATCGTTATTAAACAATACTCAAAGAAACTTGCCTCCTTCTACAATAAAATAGCTAAATGTGCCACCAGTCTCACTCATAGGACTCACCATAGTCTTAGCTTAATGCAATTAAACTAGCTAGAACTGCACTGCTGACTACAGCACACAAACTCGTTCATGATTTGGATGGTGGAGTGGTGCAGTGGTTTGCGTTGTTGCCTCACAGCAAGAGGTTCTCTGGTTTCTCAGCTGGGGTGCCTTCTGTGCGGAGTCTGTATGTCCTCCCTGCATTCGTGTGGGTTTTCTCCAGGTGCTCTGGTTTCCTTCCACATTATGAAGACCTGCATCTGCAGTGTTTCTCCCCGGGCCTCTGCTGAAAATTCTAATTCCAAGTTGGACTCTTCCGGTAAACAAATAACTAAAATCATGCAGAAAAATGCCCTGCACTACAAAACTTACTACTATCCTATTGCCCAGTAAGAGACCTCTTTTCTGGTAACATTCTTATTACTTATAAATAAGTTAAATAATGCTGCAGGAGACTAACTCTAATCCCAATATGTTGCTAAACTCTGGAATAGTATCCCCATACAAATAAAACTCTCCGACAAACTCAGTGGTTTTAAACCTGTGCTGAAACAACATCTTTAAGCAATCCTGGTCCTGTAAATGCTCATCACAAGGTTAAGACCTTTTCACTGTACAATACTATCCAAATACTTTCCTACAACATATTTTCAACCTTTTACAAAAATGATAAAACACTTTTTATACATCTACTGCCTTTAAACTCCACTAAATTGCACATATGCTTTCTCTTTAGTAACTTCCACATCTTGTAAAGTTTTAGAATTTACCATGTATAAATGTAACTACGGTTTGTGTTATGAATGTAAATAAAAATGTAACTATTGTTTGTGCACAAATGTAAACAGAAATGTAACTACTCTTTTAGTATAACGCAATGTAAGCGAATGAAACTTTTCTTCCTGGGCCTCTGCCGAAAACAGGTATCACCCAGTCAGACTTTCCCAGTAAACAAAGACAAATAAATAAAATTAATAAATGAATCACTCTATGCAGATGGAAACTGAGGGAATCAAAATTAGGGAATGAATTTCAGAAATTATTCTGCCAGAGGTAATATCACCAAAAAAGTTGTTTTCCATTTCAAAAACAAGCAAAGTGTCAGCTGGTTCAAAAGGTATTTGGGTTATGTCCTCTACCACAACATTCAAGTTCCACAGTGAAGTCACTGCTCTCTGAGAAGGTTTTTAGGTGATCAACCTCCCGGAGAAATAGTTTTACTAATGGCAAGGAGGCCAAAGGGTGAGTAAGCAGATTGATGTAACTGCCAAATGTAACTTTGCCTTCACTTGGTCACAAGTTAGCCCTGCTGCAGAGTTCAGATCAGTACTGACAGACCAGCTGCACTCCTAATTCTGCCTTAGCACCATTGGTGCAAACTTTTTCTTTTCACTAGGCAATATTTCCTTCTACTTTATCTCCTAGCTTCGCTCATATTTCAGCATATTTACACAGAGCAGGTGCTTAAAGGGTAAAACGTTTAAATCATTAATGCAGTCAGTTTGAAAGTGTGCAGATCTGGGTGTACCAAGGACCCATTACACTGGGGGGTTAAGACGTGCACATACTGAGGTGCATGAAGGGATTCTCTGCTGCCATCTATGTTAGTAGGGGAATTCAAACCTACATCAACCAAAAAAAGTGCATTTTGGCCTGTCCTCTTATTGTCTGAATCAGCCTGAGCAGAAGGGGGATTAGAGGGTACGCATACAGAAACAGACCCACTAACTGAAAATGTGATCCACTGACCAAGTCTCCTTGCAGGGTGTTGTGGAACAGAATTTCTTCAGATGCCTGTTTGGAGATGAAAGAAGGTCTATTTCTGGCACATTCCATCTGTGAATGAAATCCAGGAAGATGCCCTTGTCTAACATCCAGTTGTGAAGGTCTGCATTTGTCTTGATCAGCTGATCTGCTAAAGCACTTTGCTGAGATGAAACATAAGAAGCCCCCATAATATACCTGATTGCATGCAATCTCCTATGCATCCATTGCTAGCCTGAAAAGAGATTAAGGGTATGTTTCCTCCAATTGTTCATGTGTCACAGCACTGTTTTGTTGTCTGTAATTTATTCCCAAACTCCCAATCTCTAGCTTGGCCTAAAAGCTCAGAGTATCAGGATCACTGCCATAGTTGCCTTCATGGTGAGGTCTGCTAATCTGGATGTTGTTTTAGGTTCCATGTACTCTAAGACGGACTGAAAGGGCATCCTAGGCTGAATCTGCAGCACATACGATCAGGGTTTGGGACTAAATTGCCTGTTGGAAAGGGGCACCCAGGTTAATCCTTACCTGATGGATACACCAAGAGGTCTCTAGCTTTATACAAGGGAAACGTCTCCTCCCAGGACTAACTAGGTTAGTGCCACACATTTCTGAGGTACCAATGGAACTTCTTCATGTGTATCCTTATCAAAGACCCAAACATGATGGTTGGTGCCATGTACTCTAGGATCCTTAGGAATTCCTTTTGGCTAGGTCTTGAAGGAATTAAGCCATGAACTCTACTTTGTTCTGGATAAGGAATGCCCTCAGTTTGGCAGTATTTAACACTGCCATCAGAAAAAAAACACTGTACTTGAAGACACTAGGTTACATTTGGGTAGATTGATAGAGAGAACCAGCTTCTGAAAAGCAAGCTGGAGTATAATCTAGTGCCAAGGCCAAGTTCTTCTGAAACTGGCTCTTGATAAGGCAGTCCTCTAGGTATGGGTAAATGCGATGCCCATTCATTCTGCAATAATCTGTAACTGGAGCAAGGCATTTTTGTGAACTCCCAGGAAACCGTAGCTAATATAAAGGGCAAGGATGCATATTGGTAATGGGATTACCTACCTACAGCCTGACAAAATGCCATGGCCCTGCGTAAGGAATGTGAAGACAGAGATCCTGTTGGTCCAGGGTAACCATCAGGGCCTAACAGAAGAGCAGTAATAAGAATAAGCAGAATAAGCTATTAAACTGGCTCCACTGTGTTACTCTTCTCTTTCAGGTTCTTAACTCCTCAGAGGGGTATCTGAAGAACAACTTCTAGCTCAGTGGTGCACTGGGGATCTGCATATTTTCACTCTTGGGCAGGGGCTCAGCCAGGTATCTCTCAATCACCACCACATAGAAGCAACCCTGGATGTTGCATCTAAAGCATCACAGCCAACATGTAGTTTTTTTTTTTTGCAAGCTTGGGTGGCTTTACTTTCTGGGTAGTGCTGGAAATGTAATTCAGCCTGTCCATCAACTGTAGTAAGACTATACCCTGATATTCATATGGGTCTGACAATTTAAGGCTCTAAAGGCCAAAGATGCTAATGTGTAAACATTCCCAAAACAGTCTAAATCCTGCTTTACCTGTCACTGGGAAGAGCGTGTTGGCCTGTTACAAATTTAGGGCCCTTGGTGGCATTAAAGGACTCCAGTGCTGGATCTGAAACTATATTCTTTATACAAATTTTTATAAGGGTCCTGGATCCTATAGAATTATTCAGGCTTCACGGGAGCAGGAGACTGAGTCTGGTTCCAGAAATGATGTAATAAAAGCATCCTGTAAAGCTTCAAGAGCTGGATAAATCGCATCTATATTATCTTATCGAAGTTTCAGAATATTGAATCTGATATGGTCGACATATCTTCGAATTCTGAAAAATCAAAAGATAAAAAAAAAAATGCCTAAAAACAAAAATAAATAAAAACTTACCTTTGCAAAAAAGGGGGGCAAGCCCACCTGCACCCCCTATGTGGGGGGCTGTGCCCCCCACACCCTCCATACTTAAATATACCAACTCCGAGACCGCACTACATTGAACTAAATGGAAATCTCCCCTTGTGGTGACTTCTGTTTAAACGTTCAATGTTTTTTTTTTTTCACTAATATGGTGCCAATATCAGCTTCGATATTGTTGGCCTTCGACAGTGTGAAATAGACCCAGATAAAATCACTAGAGACTTTGGGGCTTTCAAGCTCTGAATGTCTTTGAACTGGTCCTTCATTAAAGATGAGATCTCTCCAAATGAAATATCAGACAGATGTCCTTATTGTCAATTTCACAGCTCAAACGGAAGGACATCCATGACCTATAAGTGAGCTTTTCCTACCTTTCAAAATCCAAGTAATCCAACTCTCTCTCTCTCTCCTAACAGGTACTTTTTCCCTGTACTGATGAGGACTATCCCAGAAATGGACTCCTGAAATGAGTTGACCTATAGTTTGTTTTATTACTTTCTTGCTGTCTGCTGACCATCAGCCTCCCTCCCTTGGCCAACTGCTGCATTTGTTCCCCATGCATTGGGGAAACAGCTAACCAAGCGAGGCTGTCATTTAGGCTGCCATGAGGAGTTGCTGAGTAAAATTTTTTTGTGTTTTTTGTGGCTCTAATCTCACTGCACCTGCCTAGCAATATACCCAAAGGTTCAGAGTGAAATGGGCATCAGCAAAGGTGCGTCCGTCCCTTCCGTGAGTGATGTACATCCTCTGGACTGTGCTGATGAAGCCAATGTTCCTATGAAGTGTCTAGTCTTCACAAGGGATTCAACCATAAGAGAATGCACACTGGGCATATGCTCCCACAACCTCCTCCCTAATGAGAGAGGAGCCAGAAGAGCCTTGTCACTCCATTGCTTTCCTCCTCCTCCTCTTCAGCTTCAAAAGGCAACCACACTATTAATCAAACTCAGGGTACTAGGCCTGAGGTCAAGGCTTTATCTCTATAGGCCAAGTGGAGCTGGCTCAGGCCTGGAGATTTTAGGAAAGGTAGGAAAAGGTCCAGAGTCAGTTTCCAAAAAATCTTGAAAGGGAACCTGGATGAGAACTAGGTAAAAGAACTTACCTTGCATCTGGCTAGCACATGATGGTAAGGAAATTAAAAAGGCTGGCATCTGAGACTTGGATGCCTGGGTTCCCAACATTGTGGAAGACACTACCTCAGGTGCTGGTACTTGCAGTCATAGGTCCTGCACAAAAACATTCATTATTATGGTTGTTCTCAGTCTCTAACATGACGGGATATCTTCTTTTATTGGTGTGATCAAGAAATGGGCATTAATGTCTGACATCTGGGGAATTGTTGTCTTACCATGACAAAAGCACTTTGAGCCCAAAGGGTCATGCTGATAAGTGAATGTATTTCAGCCTCTGAATAGGTAATAGCCTCAGTAGTAACAGATGTCAGGGATCACTTTTAGCCTAGGGGCATTCATTGGGCAGTCATGATGTCCCTGGTCTTGCACTTACCTTACTGTGATAGGTAAGCACCTCCAGGTACCACAGCATATGATGAAAGGAGCAGCTGCCCCAGGCAAAAGCTATTAGGGGTGTGACCAACCTCAGATGAGCAAGTGTACTAAGAACAATCACTGAAGTAGCTGCACCCAATACTGTGGATGTTTAAATGAATGTGTTTGAAGTATGACTGTGTATTAGTGCAGCAAGGAGGTAGTCTAAGCTCCTTACTAGTATGATTGTGCATTAGTGCAGCAAGGAGGTAGTCTAAGCTCCTTACTAGTATGATTGTGCATTAGTGCAGCAAGGAGGTAGTCTAAGCTCCTTACTAGTATGATTGTGCATTAGTGCAGCAAGGAGGTAGTCTAAGCTCCTTACTAGTATGATTGTGCATTAGTGCAGCAAGGAGGTAGTCTAAGCTCCTTACTAGTATGATTGTGCATTAGTGCAGCAAGGAGGTAGTCTAAGCTCCTTACTAGTATGATTGTGCATTAGTGCAGCAAGGAGGTAGTCTAAGCTCCTTACTAGTATGATTGTGCATTAGTGCAGCAAGGAGGTAGTCTAAGCTCCTTACTAGTATGATTGTGCATTAGTGCAGCAAGGAGGTAGTCTAAGCTCCTTACTAGTATGATTGTGCATTAGTGCAGCAAGGAGGTAGTCTAAGCTCCTTACTAGTATGATTGTGCATTAGTGCAGCAAGGAGGTAGTCTAAGCTCCTTACTACAGTTTCAGTCTTTGGCCCACAACTTTAGAGAAGTTTGTTTTTTTCAACTCTGGACCTTTTTTCATTGACTGTTCCTTAATTTCAAGTTGATGGGGCACCAGTCTGGGGACTTCCTATGGTACTCAATTATCACGTTATGGTTCTGCTATCTCCTTTTTTTTACGTTGAGACATCCAAAGAGGATGACTGCTGAGAGTCATCTGGTAAGGCCACCTTGCCAGCAAAGAACTCCAATTTTGTATTGTCGAAGTAGGCTTGGTAGCTTGGAAAACCAGCTGCCTTCATTGTTGTGTTTTCTTGCTAAAATTAGCACAGAAAATAGAAAAGGGCACATTGTAGAAAGATCCCAGAGCAAAAAAAAAAAAAAAACAACACACTAGGAATGAAAGTTTGGAGGGGAACATGGATTTTTCAAGGTAATTTACTAACTTTTTGAGGGACAGATATATACCAATGATGGTTTGCTGATGTCCGTGAATACCATGCTGAATGCAAGCAATTTATTTACTTATAAACAGCAATGTGGTAACAACAGATACATTAAAAAAAAGGAAAACGTTCCAAATGGGGTACTTATCTACCCAGCTCTGATTTTTTTATAAACCACAGTGGTAAACTGATCAATACCTGTAAAAGACACAGAGACTGACAGTGTACTAAACTCAAGATGGTGTGAGACTAAAGATGGTATGATTTCCCCCTTACTGGAAATGTGGTGTGGCAATGTCCCTAGGAAGGAGTCTTCTACACAGCTGGGGAGAGGATACAAAACTCTGGAAGACGTTAAACATCTGACCTCACCTATGTAGAAGCTCCCAAAGGTTGTAACTGCAACAATGATCCACACAAAAACATATTACTTTAATAGCATAAATCCTTCCTAAAGTCTGACTTATTGTGCACAAACACTTCTTTTCTCTTCATTTTTTTCTACATACCACATAGTATGCCACCTTGATCAGCATGAGACGACTTCTTGTTGGCTGCTTCAAAATGCCCTTTCATCCTTTTTCTGCAAATTTTTTCCAACTTCTCAAACACAGACGATCCTTACATAGGCAGGCCTATTACAGTGTCATTAGCTGTGCATTTGTTCTGATGCACATTCACAGTAAGAGATTAGCTACACTAAAACCAGAGCTGCTTTACAGTGCAACACAGTACTGATACCTTAATGGCATACTTGGCTTATGCAAATCTAGTTTGTACACGAGTCTTTACTGCATATGCTACAGTACTGTTAAGTAGAAATGGGACAAACAGCTGTTCCATAACACTACAGAATTATATTACTGATGTGTCTTCATCTTTACCATTCATCATTGGCCTCTATCACTGCACACTTCATGATAGATATGTTTCTCTGAGGTTTTCTCTACTCTTATGTTCATAAGTAGTTATTAGGCATGCAGCATAGTAAACGATTACTGAGTCTAGTCCAAACTCACAATTACCCCCAAAGCACTATTTCTTAAGGCTTGCTTAAGGTCACACAGGGCAACTGAAAGCTGAGGGACTCAAACCCTGTACCACAGGAAATATCTTGTTAATAGTTCTCAGTCTTAATCCTTTCACCAACTGCTAGACTAAAATCAAATTACTATGGTTATGCGAGGGAGTGATCCCAGGACCTCATACATACTAAGCATGTACGTTACCACTGAGCTACGTCTCCAAAAATTCAAAGGATAACTTCACAGATTTATCATGCCTTACACTCCTGTAAGCAAAAGTGTTGGACATTTTAGATGTCTGCAGCTGCAGATTTGCTACAGAAGTAAATTAACATGAATTTTTCACCGTACTTCTAGCAACAATGCAAAATATGGTAGCAGTGCTGCCTGCACTTTCAGATGAAGTAATCAGTTCTATATATTTTATGCTCTGTTTTAAGATGAGAGTATTCTGTGGCTGACATGAAAATGCAATGATTTCTGGTCATTTTTACTAGCTGATTTTTTTCTGAAACATTTGTGTGTCTCACAGTTCAACTGGTACAAACATGGTCTTGTTAAAATGATTTACATGTTATTGCATTTACACAAAGGGGCGGCTGTTGAAAGAAATTCTATTAACAATAACTGCAAATAATGACAGCTGAGCATACAGAATCAGTGCTATGAGGTAGTGCTAAGCACTGTTTGGTACTCCAGGGTATGAGTTCCTCGGTCTGTACCTACAGTGCGACTCCAGCATTTCATTTACCATACAGCACGCTCCTAGGACTAGGCTGGAACCTGTAGAATGGCACTTGCTCCAGTAGCTTCAAAGCATAAGAATTCTGGACAAAGCTAAAACTAATGGGGTGGGGGCAAAGGCCCAAAGTCAAGCACAGCTTTTAAATATTGCTTTCATAAACTTAGTTGCTAGAACAGTTTGTAATTCAAATGTCTATTATTCAATGACTACAGTCCTCAAAAATGATTTGTCAGAAAACTGCAAATCGTATGAAGAACATACCAAAAATAACGAGGCATTCTGTGAAATTCTAGTCAATTGAGAGGTATGCTTGCCCCTAGGGGATTTAACCAGTTAAAGGAAAAGTGCATTTTTCAGGGTGCACAAGTCTGAGAAAATACTACTGCTACATTAAGAATAAAAACACAGTACATTTCAGGCATTTTACATAGGCAAACACTGCTATTACTAAGGCATCTTTTGCCTCCAACCAGTGCAGTATAGGTTCATAGGTGTGTACTAGACTAATGGCCCTGCAGGCCTTTACAAGCCTAGCCCATAGGATTACCCTGGCATCGTGCCACCCAACCTTAGTTACCAGTGCCTCTGTCGACTGGAGCCACTGGAGTGATCCCCGGGGTGAAATTTCTATTTCCCATCCACTCATCAATATTATCTCTTGAAGAGGACCAGTGAGGTTCTCTGTTTGACATGTATGGGAAGCCTATTCCATAGCATGGACAGTCTCTGGGTTATGAACCTGTCCCTCTATATATGACAACTCAATATACCTTTTATGGGTATGAATCCCAGGGCACCATGCTCCCCCCCCCAACATAACACTGACTATCATCTTCTGCTGATAAATTAAAGCACAGGTGGCATAAAATACAGCCGTTCTGAAGTCCACACTAAGGGACAAACTGGAAAATAATTTCCTGAACACAGTGATGCACATGACATTTGACTGAGACTACATGTCAGACAGCACTGCTACACCCATATAATCATTTACACCAGAAATTGTCTTCTATGCATATGTGCAATGCACTGAGGATGGTACAAGTAATTATTTACTGGTTTCATGACAAAACTGTCATTAGTGCCATCAGTTAGAGTTAAAGGTACATTCTTCAAAACCAAATTACATGCACCAAATTCTGTGTATCTAATGAAAAGCTTAACGCACAGTATCATTAATGTTGCTGCATTTCTGCCATAAGGCCTGCACATTACCCATGCAAGTAATCACTGGATACCAGTGTGTGCCATGGTAGCTTCACATCACAAAGAGTGTTCCCTTTATCTATTTTTAATTTACATGGTATGCTAAAGAATTCATGCTGACTTTAGTGTTTTGGATCAATAACTTCCTGTTTTAGGTCCTAGCTATTTATTCACTGCAAAAAGTGTCATAATAAGAAGCACAGAATTGTATGAAGTTACAAGTAGAAAAAGTAACTGTTAAGAGATTCCTTATTACTATCTGTCTTTGGTAAATTCAGTGAGATAAGGCAATTAATTTATTGTTCAGAATAGAATGGCAAAAAGGTGAGATTACACACAAAGTGAAATAATGAGAAAACCAATTAACATAAAAGACCACAAACTTAAGTACATGAAACAAGCCACTGGCTCACATGATACCTCCTGGAAAAAACTTTCTAATCATAATTCATATCCTTGACAGACAGCAGGATTACTATGCGCCTTCTTCACATATGTCCACAATCTCAAAGAAGCACCCAGATCTGTTCAGAACTGGTGGTCAAGGACACCACATACACAAATGCTGTACATATAGCCAACCTGCTGGCTGACAGATTCAACGAAAACTTCACCTCTCTGTTCCCCCATCAGTAAATTAGGACATCCTCAGTACCTGCCCCCCCTCCCCATATCTCTAGGGAACAGATAATCACTGTCCTCTCAAAGGCAAAAAATACAGCCTGCATAGGACCGGATAACGTCCCAGACTGAATCTTAAATGAACTCAGGCATGAACTTGCAGAACCATTAGGCACCCTATTCAAGCAAAGCCTGAGTACCGTCTTTGTCCCAGCAAAGTGGAGGACAGCCACTGTCATCCCTTTACAAAAAGGTGGAGTGTCCACCATTCCGGGAAGTTACAGACCCATCAGCCTAACTAGCCTGATCTGCAAGGCCATGGAATGGATTATCATGGGCCTCATTAACAGGGACATTGGCAAGCTCCCAACACTTGACCCCACACAGTTTGGCTTAGCCAAAGTGAGGTCATGTCTGTTAAATCTGGTCAATTTCTTTGCGACAGTCACCAAAGCCATGGATGAAGGGAAGACGGTGCACACAACCTACCTTGACCTGGCCAAAGCCTTCAACACTATTCCCCACTCTGGCATAATAGATAAACTCTCTCATCTAGGCATCAATCCATATGTTATCAGACTGGCAGCAAACTGGTTCACTGACAGAACCCACCTAATCAAAACAGGGGAAGCCACCTCAAGCAGTAGACCTGTAACGAATGGCATACCCCAGGGATCAGTCTTGGGGCCTTTGTTATTCGGGATATTTTTCTCTGAGGTGCAGGCCAAAACCAGTGGGTTATGGCTGACCAAGTTTGCAGATAACTGCAAGCTGGGTGCAGTCATCAATTACCCAAGTGATGTGGACATTCTCCAAGAGGGTCTCACCCAAATGACTGGTGCCAAAACCATGGCCTCAAGCTGAATATCAAAAAATGCATCATCACCCCATTTGGGGAGAGTGACATCCCCACATATCACATTAATAATGTCCTAAGCACGTAATCAGTCATGAAGGATTTGGACAACCAGTTTGATAGCAACCTAACGTTTGCCATTGTATGGAAAGCTTTCTACAAGGCCCACCTCATAAGTAAGGGTATCTCATCCATGGGCAAGTAGGTCATAACATCCCTGTATTCTTCCCTTATAAGGCCAATTATTGAGTACAATGCCCCCTTCAGCATGTACCTCGCAACGCACATGCAGCAGCTGGAGAGACCACAGAGATTCCTTACCAGAAGAATCCAGGGCCTCAAATATCTACCTTACACAGTTAGGATAAAAGCCCTGTCCCTCTACTCAGTTTCATACAGACGCCTCAGAGATGACCTCTGTCTGGCATGCAAAGCAATCTAAGACCCGGCTTGATGGGACTGCTGCATATCCGCAAATCAAGCTCCACACGAGTAACCCACAAGCACGATTTCAACCTGGTCTGTGACATCAATAGGACTTGTTGGTGGGACAGATGTGTCCCAGAGTCTTCCCCATCTGTGGAATAGACTCTCTCTCCACGGGAAGCAGAGTACCTCATTATCCCTTTTCAAGCGTAACCTGGATAACTGGATGGGAAACAGAAGATACACCCCTGGGATTCCACCTGTGTCCCTGCTGGACAGGGGCTTTGGATCCTGACTTGTCTAAACATGTGCTAACCTCTTGGCTTATAAGGGCCTCAGGGCCATTAGCCTAGTAACTTAATATGACCCTATGAGACGTTTGATCTCTACATATTTTCATACACGGTTTTCCTTCTCAGTACTTCATCTGTGCAGTAATTCTCTTTTACACAAACAATGCTGAATTCATTATAGAACTTGCAAGAAGACAAGGACAAACTACATGTGGCCTCATTAATTCCAACCTCCTGGGTCCTTGTCAGTGAGCCAGGTAGCTATCCAGTGCGTTATAAAGGGGGTTTATACCAAGCTCCATAAGTTTGTTGACAATGCCTGAGTGGAGTTTTGCATCAACTACTTTAGCCAGATCTAGGTAGGCAGTATACAACATTTTCCTCTTATCCACAGCCATAGTGACCTTCTCAAATATGTCCAACAGATTTAGGAAGCATGACTTTCCATTGACAAAGTCAAACTGGGATGGATCCAGTGTCTGAAAGTCTCCTATGACTCTCCTCCTTGTTGATAAATTTCATGATAATTCTTTCCATGTCTTTAAGACTAATCAGACTAATGGGTCTGTAGTTTCCAGGATCTGTTGAAAGTCCTCCCTTATAAAGGGGGATAACCGTTGCAGTTTTATATTCTCATGGCTCAAAGCCTGTTTTAAAACTATAGCTAAATAATGACTGCAGGGGTCCTGATAAGTCATTTTTGACTATTCTGGGATGTTATTAGGATGCACTGTGACCATGTTCTTGACTTTAGTGAGTGTGACAGCTCACTGCCTGAGGGCAGATTTGTGCTCTCTCTCATCTGCTAAGCAAACTTTTAAGAGCCATTTCTTGCATCATCTACAGACTGTTGTTAAATCAGTTGCTTTGATTAACAGAATGAATTTCTTAGTTGCAGCAACTCCTCCAGCACTTCCTTTACCAACCAGAGGTGTCAAGTTTCCCATAATTCATGTCTGACCTGTCCATTCAGCCACTAACAAGTGATCATAACAGTTGGTTTGCTTCTGTACAATATGGTTTATATGCTGTTAAACTTATTAAATATTTGAATAAATTTTTATACTTAGAAGCCTATTTTTATTTCCACAAGTTGTACAGAAAGAAGGTAAAACTACTAATAGCTAGCAATGAGGAATGTTTCCACATAAATGAGTCAGAAATATAATGAAGTTACATGTAGGACTAGCAGCCTATATGATAAATTCTTAAAGAAACTAATCAAAGTTCTGTAAATCTGAACTACTAACACTTCTACACAAAGGGAGAAATTGATACGCCTAACTTGAACCATATGTGGCAATGTAGAAGCCATTTTACTGGGAGAAAACTATATTCTGATACAAACTATAAAAAATCTGGACAGATATTAGCTTTAGGAGGGCAGCAAATTCGCCTTCATTCCTACTAAGTGGTATTTTAGGAGGCAGATATCTGAAAAGTATCTTTGCCACAATTAAATCGATAACTTTGTTAACAACTGTAAAGAAGTCAATATTTGCATTCTCATTTCTTTTAATTAAAAATGCTGTCATATAGCATATATCCTATGCATTTGTCAAGGGAAAGTCATGCATACTAAACCTGGTGAACTTCAAGGTTACCAATACAATGGATAAGGAGAAAATGGTGCATACTGCCTACTTAGACCTGGCTAAGGCATTCGATACAGCACCCCACTAAGCTATAGTAGGGCAAACTCACTGAACTGGGCATAAACCCCTACATAACTTGCTGGATTTCAAGCTGGCTCACAGACAGAACCTTGGATGTCAGGACTGGTAATACCATATACACTAAGAGTCCAGTCACCAGCAGATTACTTCAGGGCTCCATGCTGGGACTGCTCCATTTGGCATCTACTTTTCAGTGGTAAAGGCTAATGTCAAGGGCCTTTGGTTGACCAAGTTCACAGATGACTGCAAATTGGGAGCCATCATAAATTCTTCCATGAAACAAACACCTTACAAGTGATTTACCACAGACAAATGACTGGCGCCAAAGTCATGGACTAAAACTCAACACCAAGAAATGCATTATTGTGCCTTTTGGGAAAACAGACACCCAAGCTAATTACTCCACTGATAAGACACTCCTAAGAGCTGACTCGGTTGTCAGGTATCTGGGAACATATGTATACAGTAACCTGATCTTTGACCAACATGTGGCAAAAGTAGTAAGAAAATCATTCTATATCACCCAACTTATAAGGGGATGGTATCTAGGTCCATGAAAGTCATAGTGCCACTTTATTTGGCCCTTATCAGACCCATCATTGAGTACAATTCCACCTGCTCCACAACTCCATCTGCTTGTCCAGCACTAAATAAAATTCGACACAACTATGTTGCTAGTCACTCATTATGATTCAGTGATCAAAAACTCACGTCTGTCCACAAACCTATCAGGTGTGCTGGACATTGTATTATACTATGTTGCTAAGGCCTGGAACTCCTCCTTATCTCTATCCATCAGGTTAATACCCTCCCATCCTTCAAAACCATTACAAAAGACTTCCTAGCCAACACCTGGCTCGGTTTTTGATCAACACCAGTTTAAACTATTTCCCTAAATGTGGAGAAATACCTATTCATACCTTATGTCTCCTTACTCTCCCTTCTTCACTCATTTCCTTACTTCTATCAATTTCTCTCCCCAGGCTTTCTCTTTAAATATACCATAAGCCTACTTTTCTCTCGCTTCATATTGAAAATACTGTTTGTATTGCCTTTAACTTCCGTACAAACAAGTTAAACTTTCTCCAACTATTAAATCACTGTCATATAACTTGTATCTGTTCTTAAACAATGTTTTCAAATTACAGTGGATATAAAAAGTGTACACACCCCTGTTTAAATACCAGGTTTTTGTGATATAAAAAGGTGACCACAATAAATCATTTCAAAACTTTTCCCACCTTTAATGTGATCTATAACCTGTATAATTCAATTAAAAAACAAATCTGTTAGGGGGAAAAATATAAAAAAAAAACATCCAATAAGCTGGTTGCATGAGTGTGCACACCCTTAAACTAATACTTTGTTAAAGCACATTTTGATTTAATTACAGCATTCAGTCTTCTTGGGTAGGAGTCTATCAGCATGGCACATCTTGACTTGGCAATATTTGTCCACTCTTCCTTGCAAAAGTGCTCCTAATATCTATCAGACTGCAAGGGAATCTCTTGTGCACACACCTCTTCAGGTGACCCCACAGATTTTCTATTGGATGTAGGTCTGGTCACTGGCTGGGCCATTCCAAAACTTTAATTTTCTTCTGGTGAAGCTATTCTTTTGTTGATTTGGATGTATGCTTGGGGTCATTCTTGTGCTGAACGGTGAAATTCTTCTTCATCTTCAACTTTCTAGCAGACGCCTAAATGTTTTGGGCCAAAAGTGACTGGTATTTGGAACTGTTCACAATTCCCTACATCTTGTCTAAAGCCCCAGTTCCAGCTAAAGAAAAGCAAACCCAAAGCATGATACTGCCACCACCACACTTCACTGTGGGAATGCCGTTCTTTTGGTGATGTGAAGTGTTGTTTTTGCACCAAACGTACCTTTTGGAATTGTGGCCCTCTTGGTCTCATCAGACCATAACATGTTTTCCCACATGCCTTTGGGAAACTTGATGTATTGTTTTGCAAATTTTAGCTGGGTCTGGATGCTTTTCTGTGTAAAAAAAATGCTTCTGTCTTGCAACCCTACCCCATAGCACAAGCCCAGACATATGAAGAATAGGGGAGATTGTTGTTACATGTGGTACACAACCAGTACTTGCCAGGAATTCCTGCAGCTCCTTCAGTGTTGCTGTAGGTTTCCTAGTTGCCTCCCTGACCAGTTTTTGTCTTGTCTTTTCATCAATTTTGGAGGGACATCCAGTTCTTTGCAATGTCACTGTTGTCCCATATTTTCTCCACTTTTTGATGACTGCCTTCGCTCTGTTCCATGATATATCCAATGCTGTGGAAAATTTTTTGTACCCTTCTCCTGACTGATACCTTTCAACAATGAGATCCCTTTGATGATTTGTAAGTTCTCTGCGAACCATGACTTTTGCTGTAGCAGGCAACTGAGTAAATATTAGGAAACTCTTTAATTGATGGCAGGTGTGTACCCAAGAAGACAATGTTGTAATTAAATCAAAAGCTGCTTCGACAAAGTTAAGAACTACCACATAGGTGGCAGGACACTAAACATTGAAAGTGTGATGAGAGACTTAGGGACACAAGTGGACAGTGGTCTCACTTTCGATAACCAGATCGCCACAACAGTCAGGAAATCCTTCTACGTTGCACACCTCATCACTAAGGGCTTTTCATCCAGAAAAAAGGAGGTCATTGTCCCACTGTATTCATCCCTCATTAGACCCATTATAGAGTATAATGCCCCATTTGGTATGTACCTCACAAGACATCTGCATCAGCTGGAAAGGCCACAGAAATACCTCACTAAAAGAATCACAGGCCTAAAGCAGATGCCATATGCTGACAGTCTAAAAAAACTCCAGCTACACTCTGTGGCATATCGTCTACTCAGAGGCGGTCTCTGCTTAACATACAAGGCCATGTCAAACCCTGAGCTGTTGGACATGCTCCACTTAAAGAAATCCCAATCCCTCAGAGCCACACGCTCCAGGGATCTAAACCTTATCATCACAATGAACAAAACATGCTGGAGGGATAGGTTCCTGATCCAGAGACTCCCCATACTTTGGAATAGACTGCCCATACATGTCAAGCAGAGCACCTCATTGGCCCTCTTCAAAAAGAACCTTGATGATTGGATGGGAGATAGGAAATTCACCCAGGGGATCATGTCAGTCACCCTGCTAGACAGGGGCCCAGAGAAGTAAATATTGTGGGAAAAAATTTCCAGGGAATTGTTATGGCTAGGCTTGCATAGGCCTTAGGGCCGATAGCCTAGTACCAACCTATGAACCCACAACCCTCCTAGACATGGGCAGTCATCACTAAATGCAATCTTGGGTATTGACTAGCATTTGTATGGTATTACATTGGGAAGAAATGGCTAGGCTTAAAATGCCCTGTTGGTCAATAACATAATAATCTCCTATGATCCTATGATAAGGGTGTGCAGACTTGTGCAACCAGCTTATTGTACATTTCTTTATTTTTTATATTTATTCCCCTAACAGATTTGTTTGTTTTTCAATTGAATTGTACAGGTTATAGGTCACATTAAAGGTGGGAAAAGTTTTGAAATTATTTATTGTGGTCTCATTTTTTTATATCACAAAAACCTGGCATTTTAACAGGGCGTGTACACTTTTTATATCCACTGTATGTCTAATTTTGTATAACTAAAATATTTTTTTAATTGTTTTTAAAGCTTGTAAAATTATTATTCTTAAAACATTTTGTAATACCTTGGAGCTTTTCTCCCTAGGCCTCCAGTGAAAATGGGCTCCAACCCAGTTGGACTTCCCCAGTAATTAAATGTCAGTAAATAAATAAAGGGTCTATATTAGAACACTGAAGTTTCAAAACTTTGAATGTTCTAATATCGACCCCTATTCAGCGAAAGCTGAAAACATCGAACATACAGAACAGCAAATTTTTTCCTAGGGAAAGCACACCAAACAAACAGCAATCCACACACATACACCTAAAATCTTACACCTAACCCTACACTAAACTATACCCACACCACTAACTATCCACTTACCTTAACCCAAACCCTAACCCTAAGGTCCATCACTATTGCACACTCACCTCACCCGCGCCCTAACCCTAACTCACCTACCCCACCCTAACCCTCACGTCCACACAATCGCATACTTACCTGACCCGCGCACTAACCCTAAATCACCTAACCCACTCTAACCCTCACGTCCACACAATCACACACATGCCTAACCCGCACCCTAACCCTAACCTAACCTGCACTCAATCGCACACTTACCTGAACCCGACTCGTAACTTTCCACCACAGCACTGAAAATACCGAAGCAACATAAACAGACAACCAAATTCTTTCCCTATGAAAAACTTTGGTTTTCTGTTGCTTCGATATTTTCAGCTTTTGCTGAATAGGGGTCGATATTATATTTGAAGTTTTGAAACTTTGATGTTCTAATATAGACCCTAAATAAATATGGTGTTGCCCCACTGTACAATCATTGTACTCAATGTGCAGGATGCATAGGCAAACCATCATCATATTAATCATACTAGACTGTGTACAAAGGGCTTGTATACCTCTGAAACCTATGTTTTTAAATACTAGGGAGAATACAGATAGACAGTTTTGTGTAACCAATAAACCAGCATATTTCTGGGAGGAAACTGGAGTACATAGGAGAAACCCACACAGACCAAGGAAAGATATTCAAAACTCCACAAGGAACAGAGACTGGAAGTCAGGACCGAACCCCTGACACTAGAGCCCAGAGGTATAGCTTGATAAACAGAGAAAAACAGTCAGATTACAGATGAATAGCCAGATGTCTTCTGCTACTGAACTCTTCCCAATCTGTACTCATCATGTCCTCAATTCTCCATATATATATATATATATATATATATATATATATATATATATATATGGTTTACTGTCAAAATGACGAATAGACATACTCTGCAGATGGAAAATTGAACCGTAGGTGTTTGACTTCCATGTTGCCAAGCAGTACATGGACGAAAGTTCACATCAGCGAATGCTACTGTGCATTCGCTGACATGAACTCGAAGTAATGTACAGAGATTGCACTACAGTGCGGATTGGGACAGTCACCCCTTTCCTCACTCTGGTGCAATCTCGTAGTTGGAATATATAGTTAAGCAGGGGATGTGGGGGGGGTGCAGTGGTGCTTGCCCCCCCCCCCGCAAACCCGTAATGTGAGGTGTAAATGTTTTATTTACCTGAGCTCCTATACAGACATCACATGCTCTGTCTGGAGACAATGTTGAATCTGCTGAATTCGTTCAGCTGATTTGGCATTGTGAACTGCTGCTTTTGCTGTTTTCTTCGATGTTATGAACGGGATTTTTTTCAGGTCGACATTTTGATAGTAAACACATACACGTACACACACACACATTATATATATATATATATATATATATATATATATATATATATATATATACACACACATACACACGTGTGTGTGCGTGTGTGTGGATAAAATGATACAACTCCATGTCTAAGGGCACTTTGGGTCCCCCCACAAAAAAAAAAAAAAAAAACTCTTAATTGATTCCCTGTTCAAGAATCTCACCCATTGGTAATCAATTTGTCTATTTTTTTTATAAGCAGGGGACATGACTTATCTAAGTGTTTTTCATTTGGAGGCAGTCCCTGTCATTCTCACACAGGACCTACCCATTTGCCTTCCTGCATCATCCTCTAGTAATCCTTGTAGGCAGCAACTTACAGCGATTTTCTAGTACTACCCAAATGTTTTATTATGCAGAGAAAATGGCCTCCACTGACCTTATCCTAAACAATGTATAGTGGGCTGATACAACTCCACTGAGTTTCTTCTGGAGACTGTACTCTGAGACTGCCATCATCACCTGCTTCCTAAACACTGACCTAACATCAATTAATGTCAACTCGTGTTACTCTGTCCACATCATCTAAGAGTATATAACCTTTGCAGGTTTATTTTCCCCATGTCTTTTGGGTTTCTAATACCATGATGGGAACTGACCCCATTCCTAAGTCAAAATATAATTAAAGTTCATGAAATTAGTATTGTTTCAATCTTTGACGTTAGCCAAAAGTACTCTTTACAAAACCCGCAATGTGCCCAGAACTGATTCCTTCTGCAATTCATACAGTGTTACATGTATTGGTAGCATATCTAAATAAGAATAACTTATTTTTCTACGAGACCCATTGCTCCTACTGCTGTTTTAACTGTCTGGGTATCCCCTCCTTCCACACCGCCCTCCCTTCTGCCTGTTAATCCTGTTATTTTATGACTTTGTGTCTCTCTGTAGATAGACACTGTGATCACTGGGTGTAGCAATTTCAATGATTAATGCTACTTTTGTCCTCATTTTGTGGACTACTATATCTGTTTTTCTCACATCTATTTTTTAAATGTCTGGTAATGGCTGATCCCATGCGATATAAACTTCATCATTCACTCTAAGTGGCTCATGTTTCCTATGCTTCTCAGCTACTTCAATATTGTAAAGTTTGCACCACAATTCCCATTGCAACAGTCTTGCCACATTATTTTGCCTTTCAGTATTCAGGCTCTCTGGCATTAGTTTATCAAACCCAGCAAGATGATGCGTTTCCAGTGCTGTTTTACAGAACCTGCACTTGTCGCTTTCTCCCACATTTTCAATGGACTTTGTACACCAACGTGTACATAATCCACTATCCTGGGCTGCTAATATTAACCTTTCGTCTTTTGGTTTTAAATTTACCTCTCTTAAACCATTCCTGCATCAGATCCTTATCAATATGAGGTTGTTCTAGGACTCTTCTGATCTTGCAGCTATATTTATGCCTTTTCCACATTTCTTGCCTTTTTGTCTGACTCTTCTCCAAATATATGTATGTTTTTTGGCACATTCATTTGCTGCCTGACTTTTGTCCACTTCTGCTTTGGTTTCCATTCCCACTTGACACTGATATATTTCTGCTAAACTATGCAGGTAAGTCATCTTAGAATTGTTCTTATCATGCTTCAAAACTTTCACTATGTTTAAATCTGAGGAGGTCAGCAGATATGTATGCAATCCTATGATTGCAGATCTATACATGTAATCAGTTTTGAGAAGGTCCATACTTTCTTCAGAATGAGGCATATATAAACTTGGTATACACTGATATTTATATATCATTTGATAAGCATGAATAATTTTACTTTTTTTTCCTCTCTAACTGATGCAATACCTTTTGGGACCAGTCAATCACTCCAAAACTGTAAGGTAGAACAGGAAGAACAAACTGTTTTATATCTTGGAGTTTGTTCTAGGATGCGAGGGCTGTTTTCAGCATTAATTTTAGTCTTCTAAAATATTATTTATCGAGTTTTGTTCACATTTGTTTATGTTTTATTGTCGATCATTCATCAGTTCCCAAATAATTATATACTCCCTCCTGCTCAAGTTCCTTTATATCATATTCCTATCCCATACTGATTTTTTTTGTGCTGCAGCTTTCCTGCTTTAAATGTTGCTTTTGCACATTTATCAAGACCAAATGACATTCTTATATTACCTGAGAAAGATGCAACTACTTACAGTTGTGCTTTCATTTCCTCATCAAACTATACAGTTTTAAATCATCCACATAAAGAAGATGAGAAGTCTTTTCACTTTGCTATTGTATGGGAACGAAATTGTAACCATGACCTAAATCTGTTAGTTTAATGGGTTAAGGGCAAGACAAAAAAGCAGCAGTGACAGACAGTCACCCTAGAATAATCCCCTTTGAATTATTTTTATCCCTGGGATAATAAATTTGTCCTTTAGCATGGCTTAGCTGCAAAGTGGTTTGCTACTGTTTCATGGTCACAATAATGTAATTGATCAAAGTAGGATGCATCTTGTACATCTCTAAGCACTCCTTTATCCATCAATGTGGGATGTTACCAAATACTTTTTTAGTAATCTATCCATGCCATACTTAGATTCTTCTTGAAAAAGCCGCTAAAAGCCGCACTTCTTGAGGAACGCAAAATTTATTTTTAAAACGCTAAATAACAAACGTTTTTTGTCTAGCACGATGGTTAGACTTCATCAGAAAGCATGCAAAATAAGCAGTGACAGTTAGTTTTGAAAACTATATATAAACTCCCGCCAAATACTGAAATAGCACCGTTCCTTCTTAAAGGCATAGACCCATAGAATATAAATACCATTATATATATAAACAGTATTTTAAATAATCTAAATTATGTTAAACTAATTAATAAAATATGAATTTCAATTGCCTTGTACAAATCTAAACTCAGCAACAACCGTTCTTCTCTAAAATCCATAAAACGAAACAAACATAACTAAGCAAAGATTCCGACATATATAAAACCAATAATATTATGTTATTAAAAAATTGTACTGATCCAAAGTAAAATACAATATTATAATATAAAATATAAAATATCTAACATTGATCTACAGCTAAAACAATAGATGTTATCTGTAGATATAATACTGAGACCATTGACAATCACTCAGTTCTTGTTACCTCAATATGTTAAAATCACTAAAATTATATGTAAAAAAAGTGTATGTAAAACAGTGTCTATTAACTAACACACATTTAAACTCTAATAACTATTTAATCTAAACTTCAATGAGACACCAAGAAATATTTAACAAAATATTTTCTACTACATAGCTCAATTTTACTATAACTCTTGTCCTCCTAGCGATTTAGATTAACACATTTAATTCAACAAGTATGATGGATTATGATAAAATTACCTATCCAAACTCTTGAGTTTCAAAAGACACATTAAGGAACACTTCTCATTTAAGCCCAGGTTTGTATAAGCATTAAGCTTTATTTGCCACAATAACTCCATTTTTTCCTAATAGGCCAAAGGGGCCTCCCCTCACATCCTGCTTAACTTGGTCGATCACTTTGAAACAGAATTTATGATCAGGGTAAGTGAGAACATGCCTTGCCAAAGTATCATCTTCTTTTTGCAGGTTAATAACTTCTAAGGTGCTCATAGACTCTCTCTTAACCTGCGCTCGGTCTTGCCTATATAAAAAGAGGGGCAACCTTGGCAGACCGCTGCATATACAACTCCTTTCGAGTTGCAATTAAATTTACCTTTAGTGTGTAATCTAAATCCATTAATCTCAATTTTAGCTCCTAAAATCATGAAATGACAGTAGGAACAATTACCACACTGCATCATGCCCTTGTTAAGTATCCAAGGGTATTCTAGTCGTTTCTGCAACAATTCTTTAAAGCTCAAACCCCTTTTCCAAACTATTTTAGGTGGTGTTCCTAGTTTCGAAATAAGAGTGTGATCATCATTCAATATAGCCCAATTTTTTGTTATAATTTCTCTTATGCGATGATAATCCAGCGAGATACTTAGATTCTTCACCGTATTGCAATTCTCCATTAGGACTTTATTTAAAAATGTATGATCCTTTGTTCCGTACGACTTTCTTTTGTTACCCTTTTGCTCTATTACCATGATTGAGTTTTCTTCTAAATGACTATAAACTCTGTCAGCATCAATTCCATCATACAGTTTATGCATCATCAGAAGGCAAGTTATTGCTCTATAGTTTTTAGGATAGCTTGCAAGTTCACTCTTGAGGAGTATCATTTATCCTGTTGTTAACTAGGTTAGTGTCCTTTCAGGGTGTGCATCTAAATAGTTCTTACTCAGGCCTCTGCTTTTTAATTTCTCCAAATCTTTTGAGTTTCTGATACCATGACGGGAATGGACCCCATTCCCAAGTCAAAAGTATGATAAAAGTTCATGAAATTAATATTGTTTCAATCTTTGATGTCAGCAAGAAGTGCTCTGTGCAGCACCTGTAATGTGTATGAAATTACATGTATTGATAACATATCTAAATATACTTGTAGAGTCGTTTTTATAAGACCCATTGCTCCTACTACTATTGGAACTCTGGGTATCTTCCTTCCACATTGCTCTCGTTTCTGCCAGCAAATCCTGACATTTTACTGCTACTTTTGTCTTTTCATGGACCACTATATCCAGTTTTCTAGCATATATCTTGAATTGTTAGTAATGGATGATCCCATGTGATGTAGACTTCATTATTTTCTATGATGCTTTGTGGCTTATGTTTACAGTGTTTTTCAGCCACTTCAGTACCATAATGTTTGCACAGTCCCCAGTGCAACAGTCTTGCCACATTATTATGCCTTTCAGTATACAGTCCTTCTGCCATTAGTATGTCACAACCAGTAACAAGGTGAGACTGTTCCCACATTTGTCTCTTCCTACCACATGTTCAGTGGGCTTTGTAAACCAATGTGTATGTAGCCAACTATCTTGGGCTGCCAATATTAACCTTTCATCTCTTGGTTTGACTTCACCTCTCCTTAAAAATTCCTGTGTTTGATCCAGAACAACATGAGGTTCTTCCAGAAGTTTCTATATTTGCAACTATATTTATGCATTTTCCACATTTGTTGCCTTCTCATCTGATCCTTCACCTTTTATTCTTTTTGCTTTTTGGCATATTCAGTTGCTGCTTTTTTTTTTTTTTTTTTTTAATCCACTTCTGGTTTGATTTCCATTCCCGCTTGACACTGGTATGCTTCTGCTAAACTATGCAGGGAAGTCATCTTAGATTAATTTTCCCCATGTTTCACAACTTACACTACATTTGGGTCTTGTGAGGTCAGCATGTGTGTGCAGTCCCATAACTGCAAATCTATACATGCAATCAATTTCAAGGAGGCCCATACCTCCTATAGAAAGGGGAATATATAATCTTGGTATCCACTGATTTTTATAAATCATTTAGTGAGCATGAATCATCCTTCTTGCCAATCAATAACTCAAAAATTAAGTTAGGACAGGGACCGCAAACTGGTTTATAGCTTGAATTTTGTTCCTAGATGTCAACCCTGTTTTCAGGATTAATTTAAGTCTTCTAAAATATTCCTAAGTTTTATTTGCATTTGTTCATGTTTTACTGTTGATCTTTCATCAATTCCCAAATATGTATACACTCCCTCTTGCTCAATTTCTTTTATATCACATTCTTGTCCCAAACTAAGGTTTTCTTGATGCTACCTTTTTCCTGCTTTGAAGGTTGCTTTTGCACATTTATCAAGACCAAATGACATTCTTATGTCATCTGAAAAAGTTTTGACAACTTGCAGTTGTGCTTTCAGTTCCTCATCTGATGAGCTGTACAGTTTTAAATCATCAACAAACAGAAGATGAGAGGTCTTTACACACTTGTTTTCTAGGAGCCAAATTATAGCCATGGCCTAAACTGTCAAGTAGACAGCTTAATGGGTTAAGGACAAAACAGAATAGCAGCAGTGACAGAGTCACCCTGGAATAATAATTTGCCCTTTATCATGGCTTAATTGCATAGTGGTCTGCCACTATTTCATGGTCACTTTAATGTAGTTGATCAGTGTAGGGTGCATCAAATACTTTTTTGTAGTCACTCCATGCCACACTTAGATTCTTCCTCTTTTTGCAGTTCTCCACTGACTAACAAATGATCCCTTGTTCCACATGACTTTTTTACTGTCCTTCTGTTCTATTGCCATAAGTGAGTTTTCTTCTAAATGACTATAAACTCTGTCAGCATCAATTCCAGTGTATAGTTTACACGTCATCGGAAGACAAGTTATTGGTCTATAATTTTTAGAGTAGCTTGTAGGTTACTCTTAAGTAGGAGCAGTGTTCTTCCTGTTGTTAGCCAGGTTGGTGTCTATTCAGGGTGTGCATGCAAACAGTTCTTACTCATAGCTAAATCTTCGTGCAAAGATGTTAATAATTTTAATCAGAAGTTAGGTACTGCATCTGGGCCGGGGGGGGGGGGGGGTACCAACTAGAGGCTTTACTTAACTTTGTTTCAATCTTTCTGGCTGTTACTTAATCCCATTTCATATCCTGTGCCTTTAAACTTATTATTTCTTTTATTATCCATTTAGAACCTTCATGTTCCACAGATCTTCATAAATACTTCTCCAAAATTTATCCGTTTCTTTTTTTGGTGGTCTTTCAATTCCTTTTACCTTGTTTCCCAATTCTCTATAAAACTTTTTTTAGGTCATCAATAAATTGCTTAATTTTGTACTTTTCCTTTATATTTACCTGCATATCTTCTAAGTTTTTCTGCCTATGCTGATATTTTATTTGCGATAGTGCAGGATAGATCCTGATCTGCTCGGATACTGCACATCACCTTTATCACATCTACCTTTCTAAGTATTTTTGTTGATCTGTGCCCTCTTCTATAGTCCTCCAGCACTGACACTTCGTCCCATTTGCTATATAGTTTTCTCTATTCGATACTTCCATGATGGTATTTGATTTCTCCCCTTCCTTTCCCTCACTACCCTGTGTTCTTGTGCAGAACTTTGTCAGTTATCAATTTAGCTGCACAGTAATATATCCTGTTTACTTCTTTCAAAGCACATGGATCTCTATGAACAGTCCTAATTACTGTGTTCATTTGTTTTATCAGACTTCTAACTTTTGGGGCTTTATTGACCTTCTGCAGTCTATTTCTTTCATTGATCTTAATGTATGCTTATCCATCTCTATCAAATCAAGCAACTCTTCTCTTAGCTCATTTTTTGTTTTCCATTTCCTGCGGGCATTCTATAAAAAGTTCTATAGTATTTGCCTGTGGCACATTCTCTTCAATTTCATCCCTTGCTATCTGTTACTCGGTCATATGGGAACTCACTGGCCTATCACTCCTGAACATGGACTGTCAGAGTTTCCACAATTTCCTGTTCTTTCTCTTGCTGTCCAGCTTCAAAGGAACATTTATACTGGTTTCCTGTGGAAGGCTCCAAAATACCTTCATATGGCATCTAACCCAACTGCTTCCTGTTCCACTGGTCTCCCCTTAATTTGGATGTCCATTGCTCTATCCTGTTGTGGTGCTTTCTGAAGTAGATTTTCTACACTGAATCCTTCACTTTGCAGTTAGTTCATAACCTCAGTTTCTATTTCTTTAACTTCTCCATTACTAATCTCCTTTTCTACTTTTCCTCTTTGTCTTCTTATTTTTTGTATTGTAAATGTTTCAATGTCTAGATTCCTTTGCCTATATTTCTCTTCAAATAACTTTGGTGCTGCTCTTTTTGTAATGACTAGCTTTGTTTTCTCCTTTGCACAGATATTACACCATATTAAATCTCTTTTTCCATGTCCGTATTTCTTCTTCAGATGTGTCTTGATCTTCCTGTTTCTCCTTACTCTGGGGACTCTTTCCATCATGCTGTGATGTAATCTGTTAGACCTTCTACATAAATCCTTCACTTCGCAGGCACTCCATAACTTCAACTTCTATTTTTTTAACTTCTGCTTTACAAATAATCTTTTGTACATTCACCTCTTTGTGATTTTTTTTTTGTGAAATGTTCCATATCTGGATGCCTTTGCCTGTATTTCTCTTTGAATATCTGGGGCTGCCTTCTTTATATTGATTCATATGGCATTTGCCTTAGCATAAATATTGTACCATATCAAATCTCTCTCTTTCCCATGTCCATATTTCTTTTTTTATACTTTTCAAAAATCTCTAGGTTTTGTTGTTTATATTTTCTCACTTCCTCAGATGCTTATTTTTCCAAACAGATCATAGCCTCATAGCTAAGTACTAGGCTATTGGCCCTAGGGCCTATATACGCCTAACCAAAAAGGTACCCTGGATTTTGCCACCCAAGAAAATTATTTTGCTGTGCCTCTGTCGAGCAAAGCCACACAAGTGATCCCGGGGGTGAATTTCCTATCTCCCATCATCATCAAGACTTTTCTTGAAGAGTGCTAATGAGAAGCTTGGTTTGATATAGACAGGTAGTTTGTTCCAGAGTATGGGAATTCTCTGGGACAGGAATCTATCCCTCCAGCATGTTCTGCTTATTGTGGTGACAAGGTTTAGGTCCCTAGAGCATGTAGCTTGGAGGAATTGGGATTTCTTTAAGTGGAGCATGTCCAACAGCTCTGGGTTTGACATAGCTTTGTATGTTAGGCAGAGATCGCCTCTGAGTAGGCAATATGCGACGTAGTAAAGTTGGAGTTTTTTAAGACGATCTGCATAGGGCATGTATTTGAGGCTGGTAATCCTCTTTCTGAGGTACTTCTGCGGCCTTTCCACTTGTTGTAGATGTCTTGTGAGGTACATGCCAAAAGGGTCACTTGTTCTTGACATAGCTATAGAATGCTTTGTGGTTGTCCCTAGAATCAGTGGTGATTTTGTTTTCATAGCTAGCTTTGGAAGATCTTATAAGGGATCTCAGCTTCTTACTGTGGCTGACCAGGGAACTCCTCCACTCATGGGATTTTACTCTCTTTTGCAACAGTTTCTTCCTTCTGTTGTAGAGTTTGTTTATGGCAGGGGACCATCAGATTGGCTTCCTTTTTTTGAAGGATAGCATCTTGGTTCTATTTGGGGTAGCACGATTCATGCACTCGTGCAAGTGCTTATAGAATGCATCTGTGTAGGATTCAGCAGTCATAACTATATTGTCCATTTGCATGAGTGTCATGAAGTTTGCCACTTCTGTCTTAAGAAGTATGTAGTTGGCTTTGGAGAAATTTTTTACCATGATTTCCTTAATGGGGGGTGGGATATCTAGGGTGATTAGCTTATGGTCGGATCTGACCAAAGAGGAGTTGACTTCAGGTGTGGAACACCGGTCACTCATGTTGGTAATGACTAGGTCTAGGATATTGTTGACCCTGGTGGGGTGTGGATAAGTTGATCCAGGGCAGTGGAATTTATGAATTCCAGAAAGCGTTGAGTGAAGGAGTTGGTACATGAGTAGTTTTCCCAGTTAATGGTAGGGTAGTTGAACTCGCCCATTATTAGGGTGTTTGGTTGAACCCTATGTTTTCCAGTATATCAAGAAAACAGAAGTGGGAATCCTGGGGCGTGGTGGGGAATCTGTAGCAAGCTACAATTTGGATTGCAGTTTTGCCCAGAGTTAGTTGCACTTGGATAACCTCAGATGCATTATGCTGAGCAACTAGCCTGGAGGTGTGGATATCCTTAATGAATATGGACACACCTCCGCATTTGGTGTTCCGGTCCAGGTTAGGTGGCCGAAAAGTGTGGTACTCCATTGACTGTTTCCTTCTGGTTATGGGTCCTACTGGATAAGTGACAGGTGAAACCCTGTTCAACAGTCCAGTATAGAGTCCACTTGCACCTTTAACCGAGTTTCAAACCAGGTTAAGAAAAACAACTGGATAAGGGATATTTGAAATGAGGAGTGATCATTTAACGCATGCCTCAGACAATCTCAGTGCATGTGCTTGCATGCAGGTTACATTACCTAACCCCTCCCATACCACTTAAAATGACTATTTCTACGATTAGTAATAAAACTTCTCACCTCACTCCCTCCTCTTCTACTTTTATAAACCTGCTATCCGAAATGGAATTTTGATCTGCAAAGTACAGTTTTGTACCTACCATAAATGTAGATGTTCAAGTGTTCACCCTGCTGCAGTCATCACACTTGGGTTATCCTGCCATCAGGCGGTCCTGCAGTCGGCCCGAATTCCAAAGTCTTGGTCCAGCGTTGGTTGCTGTCGCTTCTTCCCTGACATTGGTGCACCAGGGGTATACAAGTGGCATCCGACACCATTTTCTTCAGTTTTTCTTGCCCCAGATGTCAGGTGCCCCCAATAGGTAGGCAAAATATATATATAAATATAAATATAAATATATATATATATATATATATATATATAGAGCTATATAAAATAAAACAATATCCTTAGGCACAAGCAAATACACCATAGAGGTAGCATAGGATAGAGTGGTAGAGATAAATTCAGCTAGTTCAGAGGGGATGGAGGGAGGGTAACCTGGACTGCAGCAGGGTGAACACTCGAACATCTACATTTATGGTAGGTACAAAACTGTACTATGTTCATCATGTTACCCTGCTGCAGTCATCACACTTGGGTTGAATCCCAAAGCTAAGGATGGGAGGTGGAGTCAAACAGGGTTAGAAGAAGCTAGTAAGCCCTGCAGAACTGCAGTGGCAAAACCAGCTCTAGTCTTAGAGTATAGAGGTAAGTGATAGTGCTTGGTGAAGGTGTGCACTGAACTCCAAGTAGCAGCTTCTAGAATATCCTTGGTTGGCACTCCCCTGAGAAAGGCTGCTGATGTAGCTGTAGCCCTGCTGGAGTGGGACCTAATGTTAGCAGGTACTGGTTTCCCATGATGTGTGTAGCAGAATTGTATGCAATGCCCTATCCATTTAGAAATGGTCTGTTTTGAGATAGCTTTTCCTTGTGATCCTGTAGCATAGGCTACAAAAAGCTGGTCAGTTTTTCTGAAAGCCTTAGTTTTATCCAAGTAGTAACGTAATTGCCTGTGAATGTCCAAAGAGTGCAGGAGTCTTTCTCCTTTGTTCTGGGGATTTGGGAAGAAGGTGGGCAAGTGAATGGTTTGGTTTAAGGCCACACTGGATATCACCTTTGGCATAAAGGAAGGATTAGTTCATAGAGAGACTCTGTCTGAACATGCTTTCCTGGTGTTGGGCCTCTTGGCCTCCAGAATGACATCCATAACCACTTTGGGTAAAGGTGTTGGCTGGTTGTTTAGGTAATTTGCTATGCAGCCAGGTTTAAAGTCTTGAGCTGGCTGTGTAGAATCTGATTGTCTCGCTGGGTGAGCAGGTGAGGAATTTGTGGCAAAATCCATGGTGGGCCATGGGCCATGTTCCTCAAAATTGGATACCAATGCTGGCATGGCCAGTCTGGTGCAACGAGTATCATTTGTGGCCTCTCTAATCTGACTTTCAGCAGTACCTTTGCTAGAAGAGGCAGTGGAGGGAAGGCATACACTGTTAATGTTTTCCAACTGAATGAGAGGGCGTCCACTTTCCAAGCTAGTGGATGGAAGGTCCTTGTGCAAACTTTCTGAAGTTGGTGGTTGTGGGGGCTTGCAAACAGATCTATGTCTGGGCGTCCCCATCTTTGAGCTATCATTGCAAATACTTGTGGATCTAGTTTCCATTCGTGTGGATCCATGATGTTTCTGCTTAGGTCGTCTGCCAATGTGTTTTTCTTTCCTGGCAGGAATTGTGCTTGTAACTGAACCTGGTAAGATAGTGCAGTGTTCCACAAGGTCATTGCTTGCCTGCATAGAGGGAAGGAATGTGTGCCCCCTTGCTTATGTACCACATGACTGTGGTATTGCCCGTCTTTATTATTAGTTGTCCTGGGTGTAGAAGGTCCTTGAAAGCTGTTAGGGCATTCTGTACTGCTAGCATTTCTTTTTGACTGATATGCAGATGCCTCTGATCTGTAGTCCATTTGCCCTGAATGCACTGCCTGCCATGTGTGCTCCCCAGGTATAGTCCGATGCATCTGTTGTCATAGTTTGCCTGGCTGTGGGTAAGGTGAAAGGCTGACCCTTGTTGAGGTGACATGCCTGTGCCCACCATAGAAACTCCTGTTGAAGGCAGGGAATGAGTGGTATCATTGTTTCCAAGCTGTGGCTGTGCTGAGTCCACACACTTTTCAGGTACCATTGTAATTTCCTCATATGCAGTTTTGCAAATGGTAGTAGTATGCAAGATGCCATGAATCCCAAGGCCTGCAGAATTGTTCTTGCAGGGAGTTGGGTCTTTGTTGCCATTATTTTGAAATATTGAAACAGCTGTCGTTGCTTGTCTGGCATGAGATAAGGCATCTGGGCCGTTGTATTCAAGCTGGCACCCGGGAATATTATGTTTTGTGAGGGCACTAGTTTTCATTTCTTTTCGTTTACTGTGTACCCTAGGCAACTTAGTAGGTGTTTGACAAATGCCAGATGCTTTAAAAGAATGTCCTTGCTTTCTGCTTGAATAAGGCAGTCATCCAGGTATGGGTATATTTGAATAACTCTTTGTCTGCAGTATGCAATTACTGGTGCCAGGCATTTTGTGAAGACCCTGGGTGCAGTAGATAAGCCAAAGGGCAGTGCAGAGAATTGATAATGCGTTGAACCTGCAATGAAGTGGAGTATCTTCTGCAATTTTGCCTGATAGGGACATGCAGGTATGCCTCCTTGAGGTCCAATGTGACTAGCCAAGCATTCTTGCCCAGCATGGGAAGAAGCTGCTGTAGTGTTAGCATCTTGAATTTTGGTACTTGCAGGTAGGTGTTCAGAATTGAAAGATCCAGAATGGGTCTCCATGCCTTGTCCTTTCTTGGGACTAGGAAGAGTCTTGAGTAAAATCCTTGTCCTTGCTCCTGTGTAGGTACCTGTTGAATGGCTCTCATGTTCATGAGAGCTGTAATTTGTTTTTGTGCCTCTGCCTATTGATTTGGTGGCAGGTTTGGCATTCCTTTGATCCTTGGTAAGGTATGAAAGTGGAATCTGTATCCTTGACAGACAATGTTTAGAACCCATTTGTCTTTTGTGATGATGTGCCAGTTGTCTGCAAAAAATGTTAGTTTTCCTCCCAAGGGAGTTGCCAGGAGAGCTTTGCTTGCTAGCTTGAGGATAGAGTCATTGTGTTTGTCTTCTGCTAGCTTGGGGCCTGTCTTCTCCTCCTTTCTGGGTAGCAGAACCCCATTGGTGAGGTTTGTAAGGGCCCTGTGACTGACATCTGCCCCTTGGGCATCTGTATTTGCCCCTCTGTGATCTGTCTGAAGCTGGAAAGGACCGTTTTTTTGTGGGCCAATTTCTGCTGAAGTGAGGGGGTTGTACCTGCAAAAAATCCTTGACCGTTTGCATAGACTTTGCCTTATCCTCCATTTTCTTTAAAACTTCTTCTACTTTGACACCAAATAATACATCCTGCTGTAAAGGTGCATCCAATAATTTTGCTTTAACATGGTCAGGGAGGGTTTGTTCTTTTAACCAAGCATGTCTATGTATGACAGAGCCAGTAACAGCTGCTCTACAGGAAGCTTCCAATGAATCAAATCCGCACTGTAAAGTATGTTTGCCCACCTGTTCAGCTGCATGCAACAGATCCTGCATTTCCTTGAATTCAGGCTGTTCAGAATGTGTGCTCATTTTTTGTTTTAATGGAGACATCAGGAATTGTTGATATTTCAACATGTGAAACTGGCAATTTAATGCTCTCATAGCCAGAGTTGCCGAGGTGTATATTTTCTTTCCCCATCTATCCAGGGCTCTGGAATCCCTTTCAGAGGGCACAGGATTTTTAGCCATAGAAGCTTTTGCTCCCCTAGGACACTGGGAAATTGTTTCTGGGTCAGCTACAGGGCTTTTATAAAGGAATTTGTGTGAGTCAGGTACTCTGTAGTATCTGTCTGGTTTGGCTGGAGCAGGAAGTAGAGAGTCTGGATTTAAACTAGACTCCAAATAATCATCCACAATATCTAAAACAGGAGGGATAGCAAGAGGTCTGTGCTGGGGTAGTAAAAGGAACTCTCGGAGCCTTTTCTTAGAATCTGAGTAATCCTGGCCTTCCCAGTGGAAATGTTCCCTCATAGCATGTAAGGTTTCCCCAAAAGAGTAGTCTTCAGGGGGAGATGCTGAGGGAATAGAGTCTTCAGCATCAGAATCTTCATAAGGTGGAAAAGTGTAATCCTGTTCCTCAGGAGAATCTGAGGAGAGAGAAACTTCGCCAGAGGATGCATAATCCTCCTCTTGTCTTGGTCTTTTATCACAGGGGAATGGGGACCCCTGATAAGGGTAATCAAATCTTCAGCCATCTTAAGCATCTGTTTCTTAGGCATGGGGCCTTGAACTGTAGACTGATGTACAGTTTTCATAGATTTTAGAGGAGTTTTAAGCTTAGCATAAGATTTAATGGTGAGTGTAATCGGTCTGAAGACACCTTCTGTAACCAAAGGTGTTTCCACTGCACCGGTGTGTAGTTCTGCTCCGGTGTCAGTAGATGGCTGTGTCGGCCTAGTAGACTCCGCTTGGGAATCCGCAGCTATCTGGGGTTCAAGTTGTGCGGTCGTCAGGGGCTGCGTAGGCGCCTCACTGGAAACCGGAGAACCGACGACAGGCCCAGCTGAGGCCTCGGGGTCTGGCTTATTCCTAGGCTGCCTGTCCTTATCCTTGCATTTTTTATGAATGGTGGTCGTCGGCTGCTACGATGGCATGATATAATTAAATTTCCTACCAAAGTAATGCCGTGCGAAGTCAAAACGGCGTTTGATAGTTCGTTTATTAAACCTAGTACAAAACTGACAACCTGTGACGTCGTGGTCTGGGCCTAGGCAAGGAATACGAGTGGAAGTCCTTATGAGGTATTTGCTTCCCACAAGAAATGCAATTGTTAACTTTTTCTGACATCGGACTGAGGCAAGAAAATATTCCCCAATGGGGTACTTAGCTTTATTGAAGACTTCGGACTGAAATTCAAAACGAAAATCTCAGGTGTCGGCCGACCGGCACTTGCGAACTGCTTCTGCTTCGGGCACAGCACGTCAAGAAAGAGTGAAGAAAATGGCATCGGATGCCACTTAATATACCCCTTGCGCACTGACGTCAGGGAAGAAGCGACAGTAACTGACGCCAGACCAAGACTTTGGAATTCGGACTGCGGGACCGCCTGACGGCAGGATAACCCAAGTGTGATGACTGCAGCAGGGTAACACGAAGAACATCAAATGAATTATGCAGTATAGCCATTTTTTCCCTTTTGGGTATTTCTAGAACACATTCTCAAAGAAAAAATGTAGTCAGAACAATGCAAATAGCAATCACCCGGATCATGCCTAAAACTAGGCCATTGTGATCTGTGTACTACCCTGGTGAATAAACAGACAAACATACATAAATAATTACATTTTCTAAAAGGCACAGAGATGCAGTGGAAAGCACAGCTGCCACACAGCATTTGCTTCCTTTACCAGCTCAGGTGCCTTCTGCAAAGATTTTGTATGCACTTCCTGTAAGGTACCTGCATTTCCTTTTGCATTCTGACGACATGCAGGTAGCTGAATTGGCAATGTTTAAATTACCCTGTGTGTGTATGCAGCATCTATGAAAGTGTGCATATGCCCTATAATCAACTGTTATTTTGTCCAAGACTACTTTCAGAATTATATCTGCTGCTGCTTAGCAAGAGAGACTGTGTCTTTAGTGACCCCAGAAACTGAAAAAGTGGCTACTGTCAATGGAGATTGTTCTGCTTCAGGTCGGATTACTGCCTGCTTAATGATTCACCACTGCCATCTGCTGGACTTGTCTGGTTCTGTTTGTGTCAACAACTGAAACAGCAAACCAAGAATGGAATTATATAACGTGGTCTAGACTTAACTACTAATTCCTGCTCTAAATCTTTGGTTACTTGGAATTTGAGGTGTTATTCTGGTATCATTCTAAAGACCTTTGCTTTTGCACAGTTTTCCAAAGTTTATTTTCCTCAAGTATTTTGTTTTTGAAATCACCTCTGAAGAATGAAAGTGCTTTGTCAGTAAATTTGTGTGCGTGTGTGGGAGATCCATTTAAAGCAATTTCATTACTGACTTTTGTTAATGGTTTAACTTCATAATACCAGTCTTGAGTATTAAGGTGCAGAACAATGTATCTCCTTCCAAAGGCAAACACCTTAACTTGGTAGCATTGAATACTACAATACCAAGAACAGTGGACAATTCTCACTTTTATGAACAGGTACACTAATTACACATGCTTACCTTTTCACCACTAAATATTATGCTGCATGCAACTATGTAACAGGAAAAACCACTGCAGCTCAAACATCAGTGGCATTTCATAGGTGTATACGAGGCTAGTGACCACTAGGGTCCTTAAATGCCTAGCTGTGCAATCCAAATGTAACCCACAAATTTGATTTATATTTGACTTACAGGGGGGTATTTTACTGACTACCTTTGTCCAGAGACACAGGAGCCAAACCACGGGTGAATTTCTCCTTACCCATTCATTGGTCCAAGTTGCAAATAAAAAGGGATAGGAAGGACCTCTGCTTCACATAAATGGGGAGCTTGTTCCGGAGAATTAAAATTCTCTGAGAAACATCTCTCTGTCTCTCCAACATGTCCTATTTACGTTGCAAGACAAATTTTGGTCTTTTAATCTAGTAGTCCTGATGCTGTTTGTTCTGAAGATGTGCAAAAGGTTCATTAAAACAGGGTTCAGGAATGCCTTGTATGTCAGGCAAAGATCACCTCTCAGAAATCTGTGTGATACCAAGTAGACAGCCTTGAAGCAGGGTAGGACATTGCAGTGGCATAGCTGTGGGGGTGTGTGGGGGGAGAGGGGTGGTCCACCCCGGGTGAAACTTTTGGGACTGTCAACTTTAATACTTAAATTTAAGGGCGTTCTGTAAGAACAGTCCTGTAGCATCATCTGTGCATGTATTGTTCTCTTCCTGTCCATGTGCAATTTTAAAACATTTGCTGTAAGGAGAGTTTTCTAATTGCTGTGCTGCCCGATTTAATTCTTCTGCTGCTGCTTCTGTTCAAGTAAGGAGGGTTAATTGCTGCTTACATTTGTTTTGCTGGTTCCTGCCTGCTCGAGTATGTGTGCAATTATTGCTGTGCTGCCTGATTTAATTCTTCTGCTGCTGCGCTGCTGGTTAATTGCTGGTTCCTGCCTGCCCAAGTGTGTGTGATTGCTGCTGCTGTGTAAGCAGCCCAATTCCGATTTAATTCTTCTGCTGGTTAATTGTTTTTTTTGTGTGTGTGTGATTTAATTCTTCTCCTGGTTAATTGGGGTGTGTGTGTGTATGTATGTATGTATATATGTGTGTATATACACACACACACACACACATATATATATATATATATATATATATATATACACACATAAAATGCCCCATTTAGGTATACTTGGTGGTTAGTGTTACTCAGGCTCAAACCCTGTACCTTAAGTATAAGAAACAAGAGCCTGAGTTGTCTACCCATAGCACCACTTGTGATTCTAGCTCTAAACTGTCCAGATTTTCACAGAATGCTTGCAATGTTTGGCTCATACTTTTGCAATGTTCCTCTTACAATTTGTGGCTTTCTGGCAAATAAGTAATCTGAATTCACAAAATTATGATAGGAAGACTGAAACTTAAATGGCTATCTTTCAGGAAATGCATGGTAACACAAAACACTGTCTTCTAAATGGCTATCTTTCAGGAAATGCATGGTAACACAAAACACTTTATTCTAGCAACCTTGTAAGATTATACAAGAAATGTTCATAGGTGTTTACTAGGTTAATGGCCCTGGGGCCTTTACAAGCCTAGCCTATAGGATTACCCTGGCATTGTGCCACCCGACCTTAGTTTCCAGTGCCTCTGTCGAGTACAGCCACTGGAGTGATATCGTTCTGGGCCTTTGCCTCCCCCCAAATAAATTTGGACTTTTTCCAGATTTCTTGTACTACAAAGTTGACAGATTTAGCTGAGTGTCAAGTCAAGATTTTACAAGGAGCTGAGAGTTTCAGGGGAGGAGAACTTTAGTGCTGCATATGCTAAGTGTGTTTGCATTGTTAGCAGCACAACAGGTAATATACTTGTTTTTGATGCAGAAGGCTATGGGTTTTGCTCCCACAGTACATGGATTGATTACTGATATTATACTTTGTTGTACTTTAAAGAGGGTGGATGCTGCAGTTCTGAGAATGTCCTCCTTTGGAGGAGATTCCTAGTAACTGTGAACCTGTTATCAGTTTGCCATCCATTCCCTATTGCAATATTACTAGCTTTTTTAATGAAACACAGGCAATTGTGAGATTGTATTGCTTTGTTTAGCAATTGTCTATCAGTGTTTGTACTATAAAATTTAAAATAAAAGTTTTAAATGAAATACAAATAATCATTGTAGAAGTAAAGCATAAAGCAGTAGCACACTGCAGTGTTTATGGTAAATGCGGAGAAATAGCCAAATAATGGGACACTGGAATGCCTGCAGGGGGAGGGCTGTGTATGGTAGGGCCGCATTTGACCATGATTTCGAGAGGGGGAGGAGCCGCAAATTCAAAGACATCCCTAGCTGGCACAAACTCTAGCTACACCACTGGGACATTGTGTTTGCTCCCTGTATTCTTTTTGTAAGGAACTTTTGTGGATGTTCCAGTTGCTACATGTTTTTGGTCAGGTACATACTGAAGGGGGCAGTATACTGTATGATGGGCCAGATGAGGGCCAAGTACAGTGGTATGATGACATCTCTATACCTACTCTGCCCTTGCTTAGAAGTTGAGCAACATAGAAGGATTTGCTTACTGTCTTTGACACGTTAGTTGACGGCTAGGTTACCATCTACATAAGTTCCCAGATCCCTGACTAGTGAATCAACTTTTAAGGGTGTTTTATTGATGATGCAGTTACCTGTGGTGGCAAACTTCCCAAAAGGTACCATAATATACTTCTTGGTATTGAGTTTTAAACCATGGCTTTGGCATCAAGCATTTGTCTGTGTTATACCTTCCTGATGAGGTCCTCTTGTCTTGCAGTGTCTGCTCCCAGTTTCCACTCATGTGTGAACTTGGTTAACCAGATGCCTTTGACATTGGGTTTGACATCCGAGAAGTAGATGCCAAACAGAAGTGGCATAGCACAAAGTCCTGGGGACTCCACTGGTGACTGGCCTCTTTGTGGAGGTGGCCTCACAATTCTAACCTCTTGTATCCCATCAGTGAACCAGATAGATATCTAGTGTGCTATAAAGGGGGTTATACCTAGCTCAGTAAGTTTGTTGACAATGCCCAAGTGAGGTTTTGTATCAAATGCTTTAGCCAGTATGCACCATTTTCCCCTCATCCATTGCCTTAGTGACTTTTTCAAAGAAGCCCACCAGATTCAGTACGCATGAGCTTCATTTCACCAAGATAAACTAGGATGGATCCAGTGTCTGAAAGTCTTCTTTGTCCTTGTTGATAATCTCTATGATAATTATCTTCATGGCTTTGCAAATAAGACTATTCAGACTAATGGGTCTGTGGTTTCCATGATCTGTTGAAGGTCCTCCCTTATGAAGGGGGATGACCGTTTCAGTCCTCCATTCACATGACACAGAGCCTGGTTTAAGACTATAGTTAAATAAGGACTCAGGGGGTCCTCATAAGTTGCATTTTAGACTATTCAGGAGGCATCCTGGGATGTTACTGGGACCCAATGAGGCCATGTTCTTGGCTTTAGTGAGTGCATCAGTACATGTTCCTTAGTTATAGTTGGAGGGGTTATATTTGAAGGTGTTACTGGGTGGATGGTTGGGGTGAGAGGCATTTCTGCCTGCCTTGCTTGGATTACTTTCGACTACTTAGTAATTCTGTACAACTGTATATTTTTTATTATTATTATTATTTTTTTTTTTACTTAAGACGAGTTTAAGTTCACTATTTCTACTACTATTGTCTGATCTGATTAATATGCAGTGATTAACCAGAGATATATGGACTGAAAATCTTCCACACAGAGAAGTTTCTTACACTGTCTTGAATTATTAAACAAACAATCCTTAAAGTATATGTGCAGGAATGCCTACTTCTCTGACTTCTAATAAGCAACTGTTTTAATTAAGGCAAATGACACATTTCTCAAGGACGTGTTATTTTCCCTTGGTTAATCATACCTCTCAAATGTCCATAATTTTGGAGAATATCCCTGATTTTGCCTCAGTTTTTCCCTGTCATCAAATGTTTGCTTTTCTGATAAATGAGTAAGGCTTACATTCAGTCAATAATGCCAGATGTTAGAGTTTCATACGTGTTCAGAAAATGCAGGTTGATGCAAAACCTACTATTCTAGTAATAGTTAAGTGAATTAAAGTAATAGCTGAAAACTGGCCCGATTTTGGGCTTTTGTCCAGAATTTCTTTGCAAAGAATTTGAGAAGTATGCTTGGTTCATTTCTCAGTTAAGTCCGTCATTACTCTACAAATAGATCTTCAGAATCTGGAATCTTCTCTGGGAATCTATGCTTCAGCTTTAGAAATCAATAAGATCATTACCAGATTCCAAGCATAAACAAGGTGCTCAGTTTGTATTCTACTATAGAGCATTTCTTTATTTCAAAATGTATGTTTGCTACAGTTAAAAAAAATAAACCTTCCAACAGAGTTAACCCAGGTTAAAAAAAAATGTACATTGCAGTACTTTTTAGCAAATGCTAAATTCATACAGTATATGTTCTTTCATACCTCTGAGAAACCAAAATTATTGAAATGGTGATTTGTCTCTGTTCTTACTCAATACCATCTCATTTTAAATAGTCTGGAACAGCTAGAGTTAAACAGGCTCATGGAAACTTTTGGTTGTGCTACTCCACTACTGATAATTGGTGAAGGAAAACTAGAGTTCTTACTGAACAACTTAATGGCACACTTCTGACATTGGAGTATGAAAACTAGATACTGGCCTATAATTTAACTGTCCAAAATACAAAAAAACTGTTCTGTTTGCTAGCAATTATGGGTGCATGTAGATATGGACTGATGGATTGATAATTCCATAAAAGTATATGTAGCAAATAACTTGATGTCAAGGTAAGCTGCCTGATTTTGCTAATCGTTTCAATGATGGCACTGGCAACATATGCAAGTATGAAAGGAGCACATAGATGCATAGAGGATTAAGAGTGGACAATCAAATGGAATCTCTCTGTTGGACATGGGAGGAGACCAGACTTCTGCTCCTGGCTCTGTGTAGTAGAAATGTAAAGCTTGGACTATGACCCAGATGACATGAATTCAAGTAGAAGCTCGAGTGCTGAAACAGCCTAGTAGAGTTATAGGAGAAAATGAATGTCTGTCAACCTTCCTGTGGTGAGGAGGAGGGTCCTCTGGTCAGCATATCATCACCATGCAACACCGAGATGGCTAGAAATGGTGCTGTGGCTTTTCATGCTACCCAACTGTTGTTCTTCACATTTCTTCTCTATGTCAACTAACCTAGAACAGTCCCCTGGACTCGTAGCCCCCATGTACAGTGAGTGCAGTGGAAACTTTTAATTTAGCTTTAGCTTCCTCAATATTTGCAAAACAGATACCCTACTTAAAAAAAAAAAAAACACACACACACACACACACAAAAAAAAAAAAAAAAAAAAAACTTTCAGCACAGCTGGGAGGACAATTTGTATTTGAACCTGTATTTCATGCACTATGACTGCACCCTAAAACTGCACCTTCTGCTGAAACGTCACTTCTGAAAACTCATGACTCACATACACCACTTGACTTGCTACTGTAAAGTTACATTTTGGTTTCCATAACTGTCATAGTAGTTACTTATTTTCATATGTAAATACAAAGTATGTCAAAATTATACTGGGTTTACTACAAAAACCTCTCAAACTGACACTAGCAACCTGACTACATCCTTAATCCCTAGTCATGGTTTTGCAAACCGTGTCCATACATACTTCATTGAATATCAAATCTAGACCCTCTTTCACCTTGCAGTATTCAAGTCAGTCTAAGGTTCAACCTTAATGTCTTATATCATAGGTAGTTACTAGGCATGCAGTCCAGGAGACCATTATCCTCCGTTGCAAGCAACTCCTGCTGCACATATTCCACTTGACCATAACACCACTTATTTCACACTCACACCACCTACTGCATTATTGGAATTGTGAAGCCTGTTACATGATAAAACACTGTTACTATAACCAGAGATATCTTTGAATTTTAAAGGAGATATAAATATGAGTTATTATCCACCTGCTTTATTAAGTATACATGATTGCTGTACTAGCTTTTGATGATTTGACAGACATGTTACAATATACCAAGATAAAGTAACTTGCAGTGGTTGGGGGCCCCCCAGAACAGGGGGCCCCCAGTGACTGCAGAGTTCACCGGTGCCTAAAGCCGGCTATGCAGCTATATACCAGGGTTATATTTCCTTCCACATGTTCAGACCACAAACTGAAGGTGTGAGAAGTAAAGGAGGTGGTATACCAATATTCATTAAATATAAATACACCTCTAGATTGGTTAAACAGCACGATTCCCTTGAATTATTTCAGGTGCAAGTGACTATAGGTTAGACCCCCTCTTTAGATCATTGCCAGCTATAGGACCTCCTCCATGAGTCAGGAAATCCACTCAGCTTACTTGGATCTACTTGAGTTAATCAAGATACAACAAAACACCCTGATTCTGGGTGACTAATTACCCCATTCAATGACTGGGTAAATTAAATGTGTTCTAGCTTACTTACCCAAAGGTTCCTGGACTTTGTTAACTCCAATGTCCTTGACCAACTGGTTAACACACCCACAAGGGGCTCAAATATCCTGGATCTTGTGCTCAGGATGGGGACTGCTGCACCACCCCCAGTGTCTGGCCATCCCTGGTGAGATCTGACTGCAAATCAGTCTCGCTAGAAGTAACTATAACACAATAACCCCCACACCCCCCACACCCACAGCAGCTACTAGACTAAAAAACTTCTCCAAGGCCAACTACAACCTCTTATGTGACAGCATAAATAGTTTCATAGCCCCACCCCCACTGATGGAACAGACACCTATGCTGAGTTATACACCAATGCTTTAAACAAGCACCTGTACAAATGTATTGAGTCTGCTGTACCTGACGGGAAAAAAGTAAGATATTCAAGGAAAAACAAACCTGCCCAGTGGACAACTGCCATTAATAGGCCATAAAATAGGAGAAAGAAATTGCTGTCTAAGAGTAGGAAGTAATGGTCTCAAAACAAATAACACTCCCTCCTCAACTTAAACAAGCAAATAAGACTCCTAGTGAAGTCGTCCAAAACTAACTATGAGTCCAAATTAGCTTCCCTAACTAAGGATAACCGCAAGACATTCTTTAGTTACATCCATAACCTAAAAGGTAAGGCTCAGATTTGTGCTGAATTCTTAGCTATTGGTAGTATATACAGAGAATCTCTGGATATAGCAAACCTGCTGGCTGACAGGTTCAGTGAAAAACTTCACTCCACTCTCCCCGCCATATATACCCCAAAGCATCCCCACACCTGTCCCCCACCTAGCATCTCCAAAGAGCAAGTCTTAAACACCCTCTCCAAGGCCAAAACCACAGCCTCTATGGGACCAGACAACATCTCGGGCTGTGTTCTACACAGGTTAAAACAGTAAGTAGCATCACCATTGGGCATGCTTTTCCATGACGGCCTAAGCACTGGTTTTGTCCCAGTGAAATGGAAAACTGCTACAGTCATTCCTTTGCACAAAGGAGGTGTATCCATGGACCCCAGGAACTACAGACCCATTAGCCTGACCAGCTTTATCTGCAAGGCCATGGAACAAATCATCATGGACCTTATTAATAAAGATATAGATAATCTCCAAACACTTGATCCCACCTAGTTTGGCTTTGTCAAGGGGAAATTATGCCTGCTAAACTTGGTAAATTTTTTTGAGACAGAAAACAAAGCCTTAGAAGAGGGCAAAATCTGTGCATATGGCCCACATAGACTTACCCAAAGCATTTGATACAATCTGCCACCACTTAGACATCATTGATAAACTCACCCAGCTGGGCATCAACCATACTGTATTGTGGGAACCTATGCTGTCAGGTGGGTTGCAGACTGGCTCACCGATAGAGCTCATATGATCAAAAGAGGGGACTCCACCTCCTCCAGTATAACAGTAACCAGTTTTGTACCCCAGGGATTGGTTCTGGAACCCCTACTGTTCAGAATCCACTTCGCCTAAATACAGGCTAAAACTAAAGAACTGTGGCTGACAAAGTTTACCTTTGGTATGTCCCTTTCTGAACACCTGCAGCAACTGGAGACAGCACAAAGGTTCCTTACAAAGAAAATTCAGGGTCTTTAAGATCTGTCTTATGTGGACAGACTGAAATCATTGTCAATTTACTCTGTGTTATACATATTGCTCAGAGGCAACCTGTGCCTTGCATATACAGCAATCTCTGACCCAGTTTTAATGGAAATGCTGCACATTTGCAAGTCAAATTGCACATGGGTCACTGGCTCAAAGGACCTTAACTTGGTATGTGACATCAACAGAACTTGCTGGAGAGAGAGATTTGTCTCACAGAAGGTGCCTCATATCTTTGAAACAAGCTTCCTGTTCATGTTAAACAAAGCCCCTCGTTGGCCCTATTTAAGCATAATTTGGACAATTGGATGGGTAACCAGAAATTCACCCCAGGGCTTCCACCAGAGTTCCCTCTTGGACAGGGGGAATTGGTGCTGATTTTAGTGTCTGCTTGAACCAGACACCCATGGGGAACATGGGTGGAACTTGGCTAGGCTTGTAAGGGTCCTGGGGTCATTAGCATAGTAACCTTCTATGATCCAACTATTTTACTCAACCTTCTCATAGCTGACTGAATACATTACTTTATGGGACGTCTATAGTCCTCATGAAAATAAAATTCTCTGACAAGATTTATCATCAGTTTGAAAACAGGCAAGCAAGAAAACAGCAGCACTAGTTTCATGATACTTTTTCATCATAAAAGAAAAAAAGGGCACATCTCCTCGCACACTTCATCAAGAATCACATCAAAGGTAGAAATATATTCAGTGGTGAATCCCAGGCAGTTAACAAGTACTGTTTATAAACAAATGCCAAAAACAAAGGATGCAAAGAATCATACCTTGGTTTTAAAACAAGGTAGCTAAACCTTGTAGTATTCACAGCCTAAAGCAGCAGCGGTATTTTAAAATGCAGAGAACTCCCAGTACTGAATACATACCAAGTCAGACAAAAATCCTGAAGTGAAATATTCATGGTTCTTAAAACTTCTAAAAGTAGAGAGTAAACACAAAGCCCTTATTGATTTAACAGTTTTCGATCAGAGAATGGATAACAAAAATAAATGAAATTCCTAGGGACTCAAACAAGAGAGTCTGGCATACATGGGGCTGAGAAAAATTGTAGCATAGAATACCCAATAACCATTCTGGGTGTATAGATGGCTTAGGCGATAACATGGCTTGGCGTATGTTGGAAATGTGGACTTAGAAAAGTTACAATCATAGGCCAAAAACTCCTGGAGGTGGGGGGGTGGGGGTGGGGTCTTGAGGATAGTGCAGACATGTCGACATTTTGTATACATATATTAATTATACACATATATAGTGTTAAACCATTGCAGAACTGAATCATGCTTGTCTCCATGTGTGTACACTTTGTATCATAAACAATGAAAAGAGAATTTTAAGCCCCTTAATGGCTGCTGATGTTTTACTCAGGGGAAACGCCAACCAAGGTACAATGAGTAGATAAAGACTATTAAGTGTTGCTATGATTATATGAGGCCTCCAAATAGTAGCACAAAATAAAATACAAATTTTTGTTGCTGACCATTGATGCCCCTTACAAGGAAAGGGAAATGTGGAACATTATCACCACAATAAACAGAACATGCTGGAGGGATAGGTTCCTGTCCCAGAGATCTCCCGTACTCTAGAACAAACTACCCATTAATTTCAAGCAAAGCTCCTCATCAGCCCTCTAAGAAAAACCTTGACGACTTGGATGGGAAATAGAAAATTCACCCCAGGGATCACTTTAGTGGCACTGCTTGATAGGGGCACAGGAAAATAATTTTCTTGGGTGGCTAAAGTCAGGGAACCTTTTTGGCTAGGCTTACATAGGCCCCAGGGCCGACAGCCTAGTACCTATCTATGAACCCATAAATTCATATACTAGTGTTAGATATGCACTAGAAAAATTCCTGAAGAATGGAAAGGAAAACAGAAAATCTTTGCAAAATATGATAAAATAAGGAAGTTACCTGTCCAAATTTGTAAGCCTACTTATGATTATGATAGTAAAAACATTTCTCCACATTTGTCTGTGCATTTCTGTACAGACTCGGGCACTATACTTCACAACATTTAAAGGCAGACTTCTCATATACAAGCTCTACATAAACTATAATTTATGAGTGCTGCATAGCAAAGAAAACTGTGCTATGAAAAATAATTCAACTAACATGACCAGTGTAATGCATAGAACCAAATTTAACAGTGTGGCATGGCCATGCGAAATACAGAATATGTGGAAACATGCTTTAAGAATGTTCTGAGCAGGTAGTTACCTCATTTTGCCATGGGATGGAGACACTGCCAGTTACAAACTTGGAGTAGAAGTCATCATCGGTGGGATCCAGGTTAACACCTTTGACAGTTGAAAATTGTTCAATGTCTAAAACATCTTTACAATACACTGCCCTGGGCTGTAATGAGAAAGGAGAAATATTTTTGTCCAGATAAAGTCTTAACCGAAAAAAAAAATATGGAAGAATATTGCATACTACTTTCATATGGTTTTCACATTATAACTTAACATTAACTGCCCACTGGTAACAGACCGATCATAAATAAGCTATATACTACTATTAAAAATGCAGCTAGCTTACCCACCATGTCAGAAAATTCAGCTATCCTCTCACTGTTTTAAGACCCCTGCATTTTGTCTACTTTTGTGGGAAACCCTAACAGTACACACAAGCCAGAAATATTTGTAAAAAGTCTTGACAACATACATCCGTCTATCCATCTCCATTTAACGCATGAATCTACTCCGATACTTCTGTATTTATTTTTCAAAGCATTTTACTTAAACATATGGAGGTTGTAATCACTCATCTGTAGATACATCCTAGAGACAGGAAAAAAGAAGACCCAAGTTTACAAAAAATATACACCCAAGTTCACAGGTATATACTAGGCTAATGACCACCAGGACCTTTATAAACTTAGCTATACAACTCAACACAATTGTGTCCCTATGCATCATGGGTGTTTATTAGGAGGGGGTATATGTTATTTCAAAGTTTCTAGAGATTATGTGGTGGTGGTATGTTTATTTTGGGCATTACTGTCTACCTCTGTCTAGTAGAGATTTGGGGCCAGATCCATGGTATACAGAGAGGACTTTAAGACTATCTGTGTAGGATAATGTGTTTATACCCTGGATTCTCCTGGTAGGGAGACTTTGTGTGAGTTCCAGCTGTTGCATATGTCTGGTCAGGTACATGCTGAAGGGGGCATTATACTCGATGGGCTTGATACTGGCTGAATAAAGTGATACTATGAGCTCCTTTGTTCTGGATGCCATGCCCTATCCTACTTAGAAGATGGGTGATGTAGAGTGCTTTTCTTACTAACCTGGCCACATGTTGGTGAAAGGCCAGATAAATGCCTGCATATGTTCCCAGATCCCCGACTACCGGGTCAGCTCTTAGGGGCGTCTTATCAATGGAGTAATTAGCCTGGCTGGCAGTTTTCCCAAAAGGCAGGCATTGAGTTTAAATCCATGACAGTCATTTGTCGTGTTAGATCCTATTGCAAGATGTTTGTGTCATGTGGGAATTTATGATAGTTTTCAATTTGCAGTCATCTGTGAATTTGGCAAGCCAAAGGCCCTTGAAATTAGCCTTTACCTGCAAGAAGTAGATAGCAAATAGAAGTGGTCCCAGCATGGAGTACTGAGGTACCCCACTGGTGAAAAAGACTCTTAGTGGAAGTGGTCTAACCAATCCTTACTTCTGTTTGCAAGCCAGCTGCCAATCCAGCAAATTACTTAGGGATTTATGCCCAGTACAATGAGTTTGTCCACTATACCTAAAAGAGGTATTATATCAAATACCTTAACCAGGTCCAGGTAGGCGGTTTGCATAGTTTTCTCCTCATCTACTGCAGTGGTGCAGCGGTTAACATTGTCGCCTCACAGCAAGAGGTTCACCAGTTCAATTCTTGGCTGGGGTGCCTTCTGTGTGGAGTTTGCATGCCCTCCCTGCATTCACATGGGTTTCCTCTGGGTACTCCCATTTCCTCCCACATTCTAAAACAGATGCGTTTGGAGCGTTTCTCCCCAGGCCTCTGCTGAAAATACGCTATGTCCTAGTCAGACTTTTCCGGTCAACAAATGATATATAAATAAATAAATAAATCCATTGCCTTGGTGACCTTCTCAAAGAAGTCCACCAGGTTTAGTAGCTGTGATCTTCCCTAGACAAAAACAAACTAGGTTGAATCCAGCATCTGAAGGTTGCCCATGTCTTTGATCATTTCCCTGATAAATCATTCCATGGTTGGCATATTAGACTAGTCGGACAATTAGGTTTATAATTTCCAGGGTTCGTTGATGGCCCGCCGTTGTGAAGTGGGATAACCGTTGCAGTCTTCCATTCTCGTGGTACAAAGCCTTTTTTCCCCCTAAGTGGTCCTGATAGGTCGTGTTTCAAGCTAAAGAACAATTTAGCATTTCAAGACCATCTCATTGTAGCAGATGACAACATATGTGAAATATACCAGTCAAAAGCACAGATCTACCTGACTTAAAACTATGAAGGCGGTGGTGTTTCGATATTCATAAAGGATGCGCACACCTCCAGACTGGTAGCCCAACATAACGCATCAGAGATACTTCAGGTGCAGCTAACATTGGGTAAGACAGCAATTCAGGTCATAGCCTGCTACAGGTGCCCAACCATGACCCAAGACTCACACTCCACGTTCCTAAGCACCTTGGAGAATATTAGGGTCCAACCTAACACTCTCATACTGGGCGACTTCAACTATCCCTCCATTAACTGGGAAAACTACTCATGTACCAATACACTTCCTCAACATTTCCTGGAATTCATTAATTCCAATGCCCTGGACCACCTCATTCTTACCCCCACTAGAGGTAGCAACATCCTTTACCTGGTCATTACTAACATGGGTGACTGTTGTTCTATACCAATAGTTAGCTCCTCCTGGGTTAGATTCAACCACAAACTAATCACCTTGGAAATCCACATTCCCCCCCCCACAAAGTTAACCACCATGAAAAACCTCTCCAACGCTAACTTTGGGCTCCTAAAAACAGAGGTGGCAACTTCACAGCACCCATGCAATTGCAGAACAGCTGCATGACCGCCGAATTATACACTAATGCCCTATACGAACACGTACACAAATTAATGGATCTTGCCATACCCAATAGAACCAAGATGCTCTCCTCCAAAAAAAGGAAACCAATCTGGTGATCCCCTGCCATAAACAAACTCTACAACACAAGGAGGAAACTGATGCAAAATAAGGTGAAGTCCCAAGACTGGAAAAACTCCCTTATCAGCCTCAACAAAAAGTTGAGATCCCTCATCAAATCCTCTAAAGCTAGCTATGAAAACAGAATTGCAGCAGATAGTAAAGACAATCACAAGGCCTTCTATAGTTATGTAAAGAATCTCCATGGCAATACCTAGCTTTGCTCGGAGCTGTTGCACAATGGCATGTTCTATACTGAGCCAACAGATATTGCCAATATACTGGTCGACAGATTCAATGCCAAATTTACCCCTCCTCCCTTCAAAGGACCAGTCACAATACCATTAGATTGCCAGGCACCCACTATTACTGCTGCACAGGTTAAAACAGCACTGTCCAAGGCCAAGAGTACACATGCACTACAGAGTGAACTGGCACCTCACCTTTGTGCCCTGTTCAATCACAGCCTCACCTCAGGCTTTGTCCCTACTGAATGGGGCACTGCTACAGTCATCCCTCTCCACAAAGGAGGAGCAACTACAGACCCTGGGAGCTATCGCCCCATTAGCCTGACAAGTCTGATATGCAAAGCTATGGAACACATCATCATGGACCTAATAAACAAGGATATAGGGAATATCCAAACTCTGGATCCCACACAGTGGGTAGATCATGCCTGCTCAACCTGGTCAACTTCTTTGAGTCAGTCACCAGAGCTGTGGATGATGGCATGGTGGTTCATACAGCCTCTACCTTGGTCTGGCCAAGGCCTTTGATACCGTTCCCTGCTCAGGAATCATAGAAAAACTCACTAAGCTAGGCATCAACTCCTATATCACTAGGTGGGTTGCAAACTGGCTCACAGGTAGAACCCACAGTGTGAAAGAAGTGACTCCAAGTCAGACTGCCGACCAGTCATGAATGGAGTCTCACAGGGTTCAGTTCTGGGTCCTCTTGTTTGGTATCTACTTGTCTGAAATCCAGGCCAACACGAACAGATTCTGGCTGACAAAGTTAGCAGACGATTACAAGTTGGGAGCCATAATTAACTCCTCAAGTGATGTTGACATCCTACAGAAAGGCCTCATTGAGACCAAAGACTGGTGTCAGAACCATGGCCTTAAGCTCAATGCCAAAAAATGTGTAGTCATCCCCTTTGGGAAAAACCTGGTTCCCATGAATTACCACATCGATGGCAGTCCACTAAACACAGAAGGTGTCATAAGAGATCTGAAAACACAGTTTGACAGCAACCTCTCTTTCGACCTCCACACTGCCACTGTGGTCAAAAAGTCCTTCTATGTGGCATATCTCATTACTAAGGGTTTTGCATCCAGGAAGAAAAAGGTCATTGTCCCTCTCTACTCTTCTCTAATTAGGTCAATCATAGAGTACAATGCCCCATTTGGCATGTACCTCACTAGACACCTGCAACAATTGGAGAGGCTGCAAAACTGCCTCACAAAGAGGATCCTAGGTCTTAAACACTTGTCCTATATGGATAGACTCAAAAAACTCCAACTATTCTCTGTCTCATATTGCCTACGTAGAGAAAATCTCTTTTCGACTTACAAAGCCATATCTGACCCAGCACTGTTAAAAATGCTACATCTAAAGAAATCCCAATCCCTTCGAACTACACACTCCAGAGACCTCAACCTCATTACCACAATCAGCAGAACAAGCTGGATGGACAGGTTCATAACCCAGAGACTGCCCATGGTATGGAATAGACTTCCCATACATGTCAAGTGGAGCGCCTCACTGGCCCTCTTCAAGAGAAATCTTGATGAGTGGATGGGAAATAGAAAATTCACCATGGGGATCACTCCAGTGGCTCTACTCGAGAGAGCCACTGGGAACTAAGGTCAGGTGGCACGATGCCAGGGTAATCCTATGGGCTAGGCTTGTAAAGGCTCCAGGGCCATTAGCCTAGTATACACCTATGAATCTATGAAGTCAGGAACTGTTTGTTAATCTACACATTTTTTTTAAATAAGAAACATCTTTATTAAATCACTTATGACATAGGCAATCATGCATTTATATAAATGAAAACAAACCATATTGACAATCTTAGTTGCAAGCATTTTACATCACAAACCATAACGATATAATTTTAGTTGCAAACATTATACAACACTTGCAATCTAACTCAGTCATTGTCAAACATTTCATAGCTCATTCAAATCCTGCCTTCTTTTTAAGCCTCAATCCTCCCCTATATGTACTGCTCCCACAATTCCCATGTTTCCTATGTAATATGTTCCTACCCTTTTCTAAAGATCCCAAATTCAAGCTGTTTTATCCATTTTAGTATATTCACTACTTCTAGTACAGTTGGTTTGGACTTTGATTTCAATTTTCTAGTAATTGCTTTTTTTGGCAGCCACCATAATTAGCCTCAGCAAGGCCTTAGTATGTTTAGGCAATTCCATTTTTTGTTATCATAGCTCAGAAAAATCATTTCTCCAATTGCACCAATTTGCTCACCCAGTATCTCTATCAGAGTTGCCTGCAGGGAATCTTTAAAGTCTGCCAACTCATTACACTTCCAGAAAATATACCAGTTACCTCTTTCTTCCCCACCACACCTCCAAAATTTGCTGTCCACCTGGGAAAAAAATCTCTGGAGTCTACTTGGGGTATACAAATCACTGTAAACATCTCCAAGCAAAAATCCTAAATCTTCTAGATTTTGTTGCATACTTGGGAGACAAACATATATCCAGTTGTTTTTTTGCATTATATGGTCTACTAATTATTCCTTTTGTAACAGCAATTCATCTACATTCTAATAAAAACTCTACCACTGCTGGTCTTTCATTTAGGAACCCCCCCACACACTTCTTTCTCTTGGCCTACACTCCAATATCAATCCTTGATAGGGAAGGCAATCTCTAACTTGCAGTCTAAATAAATTCTTGGCATCTTCCCATTCTTTTACCTTTCCCTCTCTAGTTATTTCTTGCCAATACGTTGGTTCCTTTTCTAATTTTCTCCAATAAATTACAGCCCCCTCTTGCCTGTTCTCTGGATCCCTAATTGCAGTCATCCCTATCAGCAGAATTTCCTTTTTCTATTCCTGTGTTGGCTTAGATCTTAGAATAATTTCTGCTACTTTATGAATATAATATTCTATATGATTAATTGTTATTCTCCTTAAAGACCTACATCCAAAATCTCAGGCTCTCCTTGTTTCCTGAGATTCCCTCCTGTTTCATCATCATCGCTTTTCACTTTGAATTACAGGTTTCTGCTTATGCTATGTATAGGAGCCTTAACTGCATAGTTCTGAAATACCCCTTCAAATCAGGCAATCCCAATCTGCCCTGTTCTAATGGAAGAATCAGTTTATCCCACTTGACTCTTGCCATCTCCCCCGCTCAGATAAAAAAATTTCAGCTCTATTAACTGCAGTCCACAACTTCTCATCTGGTTGATAAAAATATGCCTGACCTATGTATAAGATTAAAGGGAGTAAAATATTTTAACTACTTGTATCTTACTATCCATATCCATAACAGAGCACACAATTTCTCAGTTTATTATCTTTTGTTTAGTCTCTTCCTATGCATTCTTAGCCACCACACCAGAATAATTTTTAATCCATACTTCTAAATTCTTAATTTTATCATGCCCCCATAGATATGGATATTGTTGAAACAATTTGTGTATAGGTACATAATTTACCGTTACTGCCTTTGTTTTAACATCATTAATTCTGTATCTTAAAAAGATATAAAACTGTCTCAAAATGTTCCACAACACTGTAATGTCCTTTTCTGGCTTTATCAGGTATAAAATATCATCTGCAAATACAGCCAGCTTTTCTTGACTACCATACCAATTATATTCGTGAATTTCTGAGTCCCTTATTTTCTTTGCCAATGGTTCTAAATATAATGCAAATAACAAAGAGGAAAGAGGACATCCCTGCCTGGTTCCTGTGCTCAAGTAGAAGCCATCAGAGAGGAACCCACCCACTTTAATTTTTTACCTCAGCTCCCTCATATATCTTTCCAATCAACCTTATAATTTTATCAGGAAATGTAAATGCTTCCATTGCCCTGCTCATAAAGTCCCATCTTACTCTCTCAAATGCATTTTCTGCATCAAGACCCACCAACAACAGTGATATTCTGCTTCTCTCTGGATCATCAATGCTCTGTTAATGTTGCTGAATGTTTGCCTAAGCCTCAACAAAACCACACTGATACGTATCTATCAATTTTGGCATCACTTTTGCCATTCTTTTAGCCATTATAGAAAACACTTTATAATCATGGTTTAGTATTGGAATAGACCAGTAAGAAGCTGAATTTGATGGATCTGTACCCTCTTTAGGTATTACAGCTAACACTGCTTTCTTCCAGGATGTTGGTACTTCTTCCATAAACATTTCCATTTGTACCTTTTCTTGATTTCCATATTTCTCTGCTTTATACAGACTATCATAGAATTTCGGAACTATTTCTAATACTTCTACAGGATTTCCTTATCTTCCTTGTTACAGACTCCATAAAGCTTGGTGACCGCCCTTTCTACTTTCTGTTCCCTGAGTTGTTGTGCTAAAAGTTTGTGTGCTCTAGAGTTATCAAAAACAAAAACATTTACTTAACAGCAATCTTTCTAAACTCATTTACATTATCGAGGTACTCCTTTTACTGTTTTGCATTGCGTTCTGCAATTGCTCCTCTTGTTCTCTGGGATCCCCCCTATTTTGCAATACTTTAACATTTGGCAGTCCATCTAAATAATTATTGTTACTTATCTCCATTCCTTTTATTTCCACTCTTATTTTTAAACTACTTTAATTTTATGGCACTCCCTACTTATATTTTCAGAAGAAATTTCTATCTTCTCTAGTAGCTCCTGAATAATTTCTACTACCCATTCCTTAAATTACTCACATTTCAACATATAGGTGGGAAAATGCCATTGTCTCATTTTTATTTCATTACCCTGTATTTTTATTTAAGTTATTATAGGCGCATGATCTGAAATAGTCATTGGGTGCATATCAAGACCTTCAATTAAATGCACATGTTCCTGTGAAAATGTAAAGTCTGTCTAGCTTAGCCCAGTTTTTGTAACTTGCGGAATAAAATGTAAATTCACTCTCAACTCCAAGTAATGAATTCACATCTTCCATGCCAAATATTTTCATAAATTCCTTAAAAATCTACCCTCCTTTGTTACATTTTCCCTTCTGGGCTCCCCAGACACATCTTCACCGTTGCAAATCAAATTCCAGTCCCATCTATAGCTAGTATTCCTTGCTGAAAGCTGATTATCTGATTTCTCCCAGAATTTTCTTAAGCGCCATTATAGCAGTTTTAGGTAGAATATAAACACATGCCAGTGTAATCCTCCTCCTTTGCAAGTTGGCCCTTAGTACTACAAATCTACAATTATATTTATTATCTTCTTCTGTCACTAGTGGAGCTCCTTTTTCACTTAATAAGTACTCCTCTTTTCCTTTGTCCCAGGTATTCCGCTGAATAACCATCCTGAAGACCTTTATCAAATTCACATGTTCAGTTCTTTCCAAGTGTCTCCCCTGTGGTATAGCTATTTGCACTCTACATTTTTAATACAGTTCGCTACTCTATTTTGTATCTATCTGTGAGACCTATGACATTTAAAGGCATTAAAGAAAGCATTGCTGTATTTAAAAAAGTTATTATTCCCATCTTTTATATATAACAGCATTTTTGTTAAATGTCTAATTCCAGCATTTGTGTTACATGCATATTCTGTTTGTCAGGGTTGATCTTTTATAGTTGTTTCTTGTCATATCTATTCGAACCTATGTCACATCTTATAAAACTTTTTGTTTTACTGAAAGCCCGCAAACAAAAAAAACAACCACGCCCCCTATAACTCCTATAACCTATTAACTTAATAACCTATACAACTCTGTACATCTTATATTGAAGTTTTACCCTCCTAATAGGAACAAATATTGCAAACTGACAGCCACCCTCATAAACTTAAGTTAACCTGAAAGAAAGTTTATCCATGCTAACCCTCATGATGCAGCACGTGCTTCAACTAAGTGCTGCCTGGTTTTATCTTAACTTTATAGCTCTCTCAGCAGAGTAAACACTCAAATGCTTTCAGATAACATTTTCTCCTAGGCATTTCTCTATCCGATTGCCTCTTGGAGACATAATTGCTACTATGCATATATTTTTTGTTACAAGAAAGCCTAATAATATTCAATATTTTTTTCATTTACTTGCTTTCTTTTAAAACTAGTTACTAGATCAAACTTAGGGTCTTAATCCAGTCATTCCCCTATGCACGAATGGGAAAAAATTAAACAAATTTTTCTTTTGTCATGCTCTTTTATCCAGACATTTCTTCCTTTTTTTTACATTGCAGTGCCTACAATTCTTAAAACTGAACAAGGAGAAAAAGATAATGGAAAAATAAAAAAAGGAACATGTTTACTTTAGCATCTTCATTACACTTTAAAAAAAAAAAAATGACTGAGAAAACTTTACTTTATAGCATGCAAAGAAAATCATGCACTACAAAAATAGCACCATTAAGAAAAAAGAATGTTTTACTTACAGTTTACTTTCTCATTTCTCTTCCCCTTTCAAGTATTTTCCAAACATTAATGACATGAAGTAGAGCATATGTTTTGGAGCCCCATACAAGTTTATCAAAGCCCGAAACAGTCCAATATTTCACAATTATAATTACTTTGTAGTCCCATATTTATAAATTTCTAAGTTGCTTTTTATTCTTGTTCACCTCCATCTCCCAAATCCTGTCTTTGCTTCATTTCCAATGTACTCTCAATTCTTCTAGTTAACTCATGTGTTTTTCTTCTCTCAAGCATTTTAAGCTGTAACACTGGAAAATGTTTTACTGGCACAGTCTATGGTCCTTATTACCCGAAGGATGAGAAACAGAATCTCCTTCTGTTTCACAGCTCACTTTTTTTGGACAAACTTTTTTATTTCCTCCTTAGCATATATTTATCAAAAGATGATTTTGTCCCTCCAGGGAAGAATATTTTAAAGATAGCTGGGTACATCAATTTGAATCCGATGCCTGCTTCTCGACATTCCCTGAATAGTGGAATAAATTTACTCTTCTTTTGCCTGCTGTACAATGAGTAGTCATTCTCTCTGCCATCTCTAATGTTTAGTACTTGTCTTTCTGCCACAGTTTTTTTCAGAATCAACTCCTGCTGGTGGTACTGCATCTTTGCTGTTAAAGTTCTAGACTGTACTCTCAAAGCCAGGTTTGGAGCATACACATGATGTGGCCTTTCAATTAACAAGTCCTGCTGTGGAATACCAGTCGCTTATTTGTGCTTTCATAAAATTAATGCAGTCTGTTCCTTCCAGCTTCTCTGGCACAGCAGCAAATCTCAGGTTTTCCCTATGTGCTCTGTTCTCTATTATTTTTTGAAACCCCTTTTCTTGAGAAACCTCATATTCAGCCAGTCCATTCTTTATTTTAACCTCTGATTTTTGCAATTTTATCACCTCTTCTGAATATCAGTTTAAAGCTTCTTCCATTTTCTGCAGCCTTTTGTTGTTTGAGTTGATATACTCCATCAGTGTTGTGTTTATTTTAATTAAGTCTTTGTGCTTATACTTTTCCTCTAGGTTAATGAACGTCTTCTCTAGAGCTTGCACTGCTTTTTGTCGAACAGCTGCAGTACTTTTCCCAGTTTTTTTCCTCACCTTTTGTAGCTAATTTTCTTAAAGGTCCTCTATATTTCTTTTTTCCTGGCATTCGGGCACTGCACTTACTAGCCAGTTACTGAAATTTACACAGAAATATAAATCCACTGGCTTTCTCTACTAAGGTTCTGTTTTCACTCTGGGAGAGCTAGAATTAAGCTATTACTCAATGCGCAGCCAATTTAGAAGTTCTGCTAATCTGCAGTCTCATGCAGAAATAAGGGGTATCCTCCTCCTGCTTGATTCTGAATTGCTCATTCACTATCGTTCAGGCTTTACTGCTTGAGGGACTCAATAGTCAGACACTTATGCTAACTTCAACATGTAAGTGCAGAAAGTATCTTTGCTTACTCAAAGTTCAAAGCTTTATGGAGAAAGTACAATCCCACAAAGAGTTAGGTGTCTTACGTGCAGTAGTGATCACACTTTCTACAATGTGCAATGACCTTGGACAAAGAATAATAAAAGTGAGGCAGTGTGAGCATCGAGGGTGCTTGATCTCATGAAAAAATGCTTTATCTGATTTTAACTAATTTGAGTTAGCTCATGAACTTGTATAGGTTCAAATGTGTGGTTTGAGTGCATTTATTCAACTTGTCAGGTTCTACAAATTTAACCAGAGAACTGCGATTTGAGGTATGCGGTTATGCACTTTAAAGGAGATGCAGTAGAAACAACAGTGGGAGTTCCACACAGGGCAACACTCATCACTCCTACTTCATAGAACATGGCTCTTCAGCTTATGTTCCACATCAGATACCTTATATTCAGAGTATGCACCTCTTCTGTATGTTCATGTAGATTTTCATGGTGGGATGCAGTTTGTTTCCAAATCCCACTAACATCCAAATAGATGAATTTAGTGTTCAAAAAACATCTCTGTGTTTGTGCAGTGTGTATTCTGTGATGCATTGGCATCCCAACCAGGACTGCTTCTGTTTTACAATTGTTGCATGCTGTGATAGAATCTGGCTTGCCATATTAAACTGTATAAAGTGGATACCGAAATACATATTTACAAGAGTGGCAATTCCAAGGCCTCTTAGATGTTCTCCTCCTGCACTGCTTGCACTGGAATGTTCATCTGTTGTGAAAACAATCCCAAAGGGAGTCAGTAAGATGAAAGGAAAACTTTATATTGAGAGATGAATAGTATGAGAGACCAACCCAATGGAGCATGGTGCACATGACTCATTGATGGTGATAATTCAGGGTATGCACATCATGAAGGTTTCACTAGGATTTCTTGAGGTACATCTGGACAAAGCTATAATTATACAGACAGAACTGGCTATAGCTTCATCTGGATGAAAGAGACTGACATTGCCCCTCCTCCATACCCCTCTTTTATTATACAGAAATTCTTTGGTTGCACAACAGAAAAAAATATTTTTAACAAAAAAAAAAGTGAATCGCTGCCAGCATTATATTGTAAACAGAAGTGGCACTGATTTTTAATGAGAAAACTCCACTAATGAGTTTTAATTTCATGCACATCACATTCAACACTTGTAGGCAAGTCATATCATATACACTTTTAGGAGGCTTAAAAACGGAGTGAACCTATTTTAAATGATACCAAAGCTTGAGATGACAGACAACACTAACGTGTAGCTGCAAGATTATTTGAACAAGTAATGGAATGACCCAAGAGGTGAAAGATCAGGATCAGTGTTAAGATATGTAAAATCCCACACGCCAGGTCCAAAGACTTGGGAGGACAAAGCTGATAGCCTTTGAGAGGATACAAATAATAGTTTACCTTTGCTATTTCAATAAGAAGGCACGTGAATCATTTAAATTGGCATAAAATAACAGCTGTATGACTCAATGTTTGGCTATATTAACAGAATAATCAAACTGTGCAGTTAAAGAAGTGATCTTCATCTTTACTGGGCCTTTCCTTAATTCTGAAAGCCTTACATCTTGGAACGTTACTGTGACTGTTGGGGTGGGAATAAGCATGCAGAGGACAGAGATATGAACATTCCAGTTACAAATGGTCAGTACTGAGAATAGATGTGTTGTCTTCAAAGGTGAATGGATGGAAAAGCTCAATAAAGATATTAAAATGGTCAAAAGTAAGATGCAAAGGAGACATGAAAAGTATAACAGAGGTGGTAGCAAAGCTAAGGAAAAATGGAGTTAAATTAGAAGGGGTTAGGGAAAAATTGCAGCTGTGTGACAAATTCACCTTAGTAATACATGTTCACATTATGGGATTACTGTTGCATTATCATTCAACATTGGAGTTAGACACTGGTAAATGCAAATCCATCAGGACAAGCTTTCAGAGCTTTGTGCATTCCCAGAGTGGGCTGCTCTATCCCATTCACTAAGGACCTCAGTAGAACATCAAGAAAAAGGACAGCAGCCTTCAGCACCATCAATTAATTTCCTGGAAAAAAGGGGGACACAGTCTACAAGAAGGTGTGCGAATTACCCACAGGTAAGGGTGAGTCCATCAGCACAGACTTCCAGAGCTTTGTGCATCCTTAGAGTGAGTCTGCTCTCTTCCATTCACCAAGGATATCAGGCAGAAAAAGGCTCGTACTACCTTCAGTTAATCTTTTGGGAAAAAGGAGGCCATCTACAACAAAGTGTGTTTGTTATCATGGACCTTCATGGGAAAGCTGCAACAATTCGCATATGTAGGCATACAGCTGCTGAACAAAGAAAAACTGTAGTAGGCAAGGAGAAAGGAAGAGCAACCCCCCCTAATCCCTGGGTTTTCCTAGACAGGTAATAATGGGAATTGGAGAGCGTATATACTACAGTAGTGATTCCTCTACTTGAGCATTATTGCTGTGGTGTGTATTACACAGGTGTACTGTGTTTACGACAGGGATAACTGCTGCATTATCATTCATCACATATGAGAAAAGAAACGTAAAGCTGTGGCATCCTTGACAACAGGATCAGGGTGTGGGATTTATGCCGACTCACTAAAGGAAATTTTAATGAGTGATAACATGATGAAATTAAACAGCTGAAAGTCAAGTGTATTGAAATTGTAAATTACTTCTCCCCTGCACCCACACACTTGCATATACCAACTCCACAGTTGCACAACAGTGACAAAATGTACCAACTCTATTAGCAAAGTTACTTTCTGGCATTGACACTTACTGAAAGTATGTACAGACATGTCTGGCTTTCATAGCATGATGCTAGCATTCCCTACAAGATTGCAGTGGCAAAACCTTCTGCAGAAGGTGACCAGTTTACAACACTTTGAAAAAGTACTACAAATCCATACAGTTGCATCACAGATACTTTTGAAATGAAACATTCCTAAATAAGGCTGTTGTAGGTGCTCTAACAGGGTGAGACCTCATTGTTCTTTCAACACCTATCCATATTAATCACATAAGACAATACAATCAACTAACCACTTAGACTGTTTTGACCCTTGTCTGCCTTGTTTCCAAGTTTTAAAGGAAATAAAAAGCTTCTCTAATTCCCTGAAGTATATGGCTTTATCTAGAGAATACTTGACTTGCCTATGCACATCCCTGCCCAGTGTGATTTGGGTGAAAAAAGACAAACAAGTTGAATTGTTTGAATCAGAGCAATTTCAGAAACCATTTAACCCTCTCTCTGCATAAAAGACTAGTCCTTACAGACACCCCTTCCTCATAGAAAACTGTAAGCTAATATTGCTACTCATTCATTTGTTCACTCATTTATTTCTCCTCCTAGTTATATGTTTATTAGTTAGGTGTACTGGTCTAATCAGCCTTTTCGACCAAGATCAAAACACACGGAAGAGCAGAGAGTTGCATTTTATGCAATTAGTTGGCTTAAAGTAAATCAAATATGCAGCCATATAATACAAGTGTAACATGCTAAAGAATTTTAAGACAATTTGTAGCATTAAGCAGTCTAAATCTTTGTGTAAAACAGTATTATGAACCACAAAGACTTTAGTATAAGTAAAGTTAGAACAACTGCCTTGGGGTACACACATCTGTCTTTCATATTACCCAGAATCCCTAGAGCAACTGTATAGTGCTTTCAGTCTGGCTTCAAAGCCCATGAGAGTTTTCACATTGAAAATCTCAGATGGTAGCTGGTTCCAGGAGAAGGTCCTACTTTGGGAAACACCTAGTATCGAATGACTAGTCCAAAACAAGACCTTGTCACGCATAAGTCTTCATCACTGTTCATGACTGAATATTTGTTTGTTCTAAATCAAATGAATGCAAGAGGAAGGACAGCTTTATAAATGAGGGTAGTGAGACTGAGGGTGATTTACCCTATAGCAAGTAACTAATTTGCCATTTTATTGTAGACAGTGGTGTTTTGTAGATCTTATTTAGAGTCGTCCAAGTAGACTTGCAACACGGACTGAATTCAGAGCAATTACTGGTAGGTCATATTCCAGTCTGGGCCTAGGACTCTACTGGCTTGTGGACATTCATTTTGTATTTATGTGCTATTTTTAAAACAGACAGTGTTGGATTTAGAAGTAGGGCTAGGTATTTGCATTGGTAAACCTACCAATGGTATCTGTAGTTCAGAAATTCTCTGGGCAGAAATGACAGCCACAATTATAGTTTAGGAACTGGCTGTTTTAAAGGGGCTTCAGGTTTAGCTTCTTCAATGCAAAACTGAGGTCCCATGGTGGAGAGGCTGTTTATTAGGGTGTCTTGGGTAACACATCCCTTTAATGAATAACTTTACCACAGAATAACCAGCAGCAGGGTGAGTCAATTGGAAGGCATTTGCAAGGTAGCATAGATGTTACTTTAACAGAGGCATATGCTAACATCAAAAAAGTGTCTAAACAGGGGCATTGCCCTTCTCAGTATAAGTAAGCTACTAACTGAGACTCTATCATTTAAACCTGGGGGGTTGGTGGCATTAAGTAAAATCTGCCAATACAACTACTTCCACATGACCCCCCCCCCATTCCCTCCACGTGTGTAAATATGTACTTTATCTAAATAAAAAATGGCATTTTTTTGACATCCTTACATATGTGTGCAGGTTTACTCAGTGCATTTTTCATATATCCTTTTATAGCATATACCTTGTTGGTATATTCTCACTTTCAAAGTTTTCTCAGTTTTACTAACATAAAATGCTGACATTTTTAATGTTTGTTATAGTTGTAATGTCTTTCAGTTATGTATTTAAGCTAAAATGTACTAAGATTTTCATCAGTATTTAGTGAGTTGTCCAATCCTTAGTGATTTGCGTCAGTAATCATTTATTCTGATCTTAATTTTTGGATGGCTGGATTTTTTCATGAGATCTTAAGAAGGCATTTTAAATGGTTTTAGCTATACATTATTCTGTATCATGAAGTTCTGTAGGATTGGAAAGCGCTTAATATTTACATTAAAGCTGTAAAGGTTCATATATCAACATATGTAATTTATTGTGTTGAGGAGGAGTATATTATTATACGCGAATATTACATAAAGATATCAGAGGACCTGTTGTACTGAAGTTGCTTCTGGTATGGTGCGAGAAGATACACAATGAAAAGAAAAACTTTCCCATTTATGCCAAGAGGATTTTCTAGTGATGCACCTGTAGGACACTTGCAGTATATGTCTAACACATCAGGTGAGAAACAATACCAAAGGGGAATTATGTTTCCAGCCACCTGGCAGCTAGCATAAGGATGTTGAGGTTTGGGTGCATTGGTGTGCATTCCAGTTAGGTCAGCAGGGTGCAAGTAGCTCCCAGGATAACAGGATCTCTTTCTTCAATTAAAGCACCAAGGTCACCTCAGCCAGAAAAGGCTATGAGAATCAAACTTGCCTTGCACACTCCTGCCTTCATCATTACGTTGGACAGAGAGAGAATAAGGGAAAGAAGCATACAGCAGTCCTTTCAAATTACTGCCAAAGTATTTACTGCCTGGGCTTGCTTTCATGACTACCATGAAAAGAACTCTTATCTGGTGATTCAGAAGGGATGCAAAAGATCTACCTCTGGGGGACAAAGAAAACTGCGGTTGCAGAACACTTGTGAATCCAGTTTCGACTCTTGAGGGACAGGAAAAAGACTTGCATAGGCAATCTGTCAAGGCATCTTCTTCCAAAGGGATAAAAATGATCCACAGGTGGAGTCTTCTTATATTCCATGCAATTGCTGCTGACCTGTAAAGATGGTAATATTGCAAGCCCCCCACCCTCCCCAGGCCACTTGTTTAACTGTGGTGTTGTCTGTAATTATCAACGTCAACTCGCAACTGCATGCTGCTGAAAGTTATAGATCAAGCCCAATATCCTTTTGATGATGATACCTTTCATTCTTGACAGCTCATGTCCCTTGGACTTTGAGGGACTCTTTTACAGACCAGATCTGATGCATCGATTCTCAGAGTTCAGGTCTCTTGAGGTGGAACAAAAGACATCCCTACACTGTGGAGGACCTGATCCACCTAACAAGAGAATTAATTTTCAGTGGCTAAGATGATGGGTAAACCATGCTTCATGGCTCTGCTTCCACCAGACAATCAGGTACCACTCACTTTGACAAGGGAAGCATAATTACTGCGGCACATAACCCAATGTCCGCAATAATTCCATGGCTGCCAGACTGGACTTTGTTACTGTTTTCAAGAAGAAAATACTTCATGAGAGCAATATTCTTTCTCAAGAATTTTTTGGATTGTATGGATTTCAGTACCACTGCCTGACAGTTGACAGAAATGCCCAAGTTTGTTTATTTAAGATCAGGTACAGTCTAAGGCCTTTAAAATGTCCTATTGGAAGTTACCTGGATCAGGGAGTTGTCTAGGTAGGGGTAAATTAATTTACCAGAGTTTGTGGTAAGAAAAAGCAGAGGTAAGCATTTTGTAAATGTCCCAGAAGCAGTGGAGAGCTCAAAGGCCAAAAAGGCAAACTGGTAGTGTTGAGGTTTCTATTTCAAATCTGAAGAATTTCCTGTAGCTTCTTTACGTGTGGAAGTTAAGATAGGCATCCTTCACATCTCACATGACCAATAGTGCGTCTAGTAACAAATGTGGAAGTAGAGCACTGAGAATCTACAAACTGAATTGCCCTACACTTAAGAATTTATTCAGCTCAGAAAGGTCCAGGAGAGGTCTCTGCAGCTCATATTTTCTTGGACCAGACAAGGGCTGGAATACAATCTTATCCCTTCTTCTTGATGTTACTATTACCTACGGCAGCTTATGCCAGTAGCTGTTCTGGTACCCGTCTGTCAATAAGACCTGATCTGATGGTACTTCAGACAGCCACAAAATGTGTGGAAAGCTCAAACTTTATCTTGTATTCACAGAGGTGTTTGAACATGTGGGAGAAAGAAAAATGTGGGTTTTGTAAAACAGAATTGGAAATGGTCGCACACTTCGTTGCTGGTTCTGACATACTAATGGCAGAAGGACTGTATACTGAAAGGCATAATAATATGGCAAGACTTTTGCACTGGGGATTGTGAAAACATTATGGTACTGAAGTGGCTGAAAAACACTGGAAACATGAGTCACAAAAGCATCATAGAAAATGATTAAGTTTGTATTACATGGGATCACCCATCACCAACAGTTCAAAAGACAGATGCTAGAAAACCAGATATAGTAGTCCAAGAAAAGAAGAGAAAAGTAGCATTGATCACTGAAACTGCTACACCCAGTGAATAAAGTGTCTTGCGTAGAGAGAGCGAGAGAGAGTCATAAAATATCAGTATCTGCAGGCAGAAATTAGAGCAATATGGAAGAAAGATACCCAGACAGTTCTAATAGTAGTTAGAGTAACAGGTCTTATAAAAAAAGAATCTAAAATTGTATTTAGATACATTACCAATCCATGTAACCCAGTATGAATTGCAGGAGTCCTTACTGGGCACATTGGGAGTGCTGCAAAGAGCACTTTTAGCTGACAAAGATTGAAACAGTATTAATTTCAAAAACTTTAATTGTACTTTCACTTAGGAATGGGGTCCATTCCCATCATGGTATTAGAAACCCAAAAGATCTGGAGAAATTAAAAAAAAGTGTTTGTGTTCAGGGGCAATGGTTGTTGCTAGAACAATCCTCCTAATAGGTGGAAGGGGAGGGTTCTGGGAAAAAGAGATGGATGGTTTTATTGTCATTACTGAGCAGCAGTGTCTTTTATGAAATGAGGCCTTTCACTCCCTAACTTTTTTTTTTAAGAGCATATGCACATCTACTTCCTTCCTAGAAAAACCCATTGCATTGTTGGAAAATTCTTGCTGTATTTAAGAATGGAGGAGTGAAATAACTGCTTCACCATCTGAACAGATGCTCCCCTTTTCCTCTAGCTTTTTTAAACACTTCTCAGGATGGAGGCCAACTGAAAGGTATTTATCTAAAGGGGCATTAAGGATTTGCCCCTGTAGATTCTTTGGCAGGGGCCAGATATACATCTAGCAATTAACTGCTTAGATGTTCACAGTAGCTGTGTTACACATTTTCCTCCTGAATCTGCAAAACACACTTTCCTTATCATTTAATACGGTGTTATTAGTTGGGACTAGTTTTGATCCTCTGAGCATCTACAGAAATAACTGCAGGATCATCAACTAGGTTTTATATAATCACAGATTTTTCTCCTCTAATTGATAAAAAAATGTATCAAGTTTTCTAGGTGTACAGAATGAGAATCTAGATCTAGGGATGCACTGTGAAAGGCATATTCAAATGCCAGGGAACCAGGCATAAAAGCCATCAGCTTTGGTGTGTCAGAGCCCAAAAGGTTAAGGTCCCTTTTATGAGACCTTTTGTGAGAGTTAGAGAGCTCTAAGTCTATCCAAAATGTTTCCCTCACTAAATTGAGGGTCACAACAAAGACCACCTCATCTGGAAGAGAGGCTGAAAATAGCAACTCCTCCTTATCCATGATATACCACCAAACAAGAATGAAGTTGGAGTAGAATACATGAGTTTTTTTGACCCTTGTCTTCACAAATATTGACATCACATGACCATTCTGATGATGTGTTGCTTTCTTTTCAGTTGGGAACAATACTGCCAAAATGGAAGACACAGCAGATGGAAGCAAGGGAACTGTAGATCTTTTCCAAGCCATAACATATTCCTCTGTGAAGTACTTGGTGTAAAACAATGCTGAGGCCAGCACCTCAAGGACTGACATCTCTGGGAGAGATATCCGGTCAAATGTAAAATAAGGCAGGAGCTCTGCCAGCATAAAATTTAATTCATGGCAAAACTGAGTACTGGTTGCCCTGGGGCTACTGGCTCATCAAAAGTGTAGTAAGTAAAACCACCTGGAAGCATCATGTTTGACAATCTGCACCATATGGTGCCGAGTGGCAGGTGACTGGGAGCTGGGATCTAGCTGTAATACAGATGTGACATTTGAACAGACCTAGTAAGACACTGCTATAAGCCACCATGAGGAGTTCAACAGCTGCAGAAGCATTGAATTAGGTGCCACTTCCAGGCACTGGTCAAGAAATGTTGGTACAGTCTCCCTCAGGTGTCTTTAGGACTGAGGGGTCCCTAAGGCTCCATGCATCATGCCTGCTTCTTTAGTAACCAATTTCTTTAACTTTGCCATTTTCCTGTGTTGTGAAACAATTTTTTTCAGTTTGCTTGGAGAAGGCATTTCCATGGAAGAAGCAGAAGGAATACTGCATGTGTAGAATGGCTGACAGCAAATATCTTTTGGTGCTTCAATCTTTTTCTTTCAGCTGTTCCCATTAGGGGCCACCACAGCGGATCATCTGTTTCCATTTATTCCTGTTCTCTGCATCTTGCTCTGTCTCTTTTGGCCAACAGTAGCCCAATTTCCACCAGCACCATGTTGGCTAACAAGTCTCTCTAAATTTTAGCTCTATGAAACAAGGTCTTCTTTTCCTAATATGAAACCTCTTTGCATGAGCAAACTAGGTGTTCATTTCCAAGAAGAAACAAGCAATAAAGATAATCCTTTGGTGGGATCTGTCGACCAAAAGCACTCATGCTGGGAAGTTTTTCCATGAACATTATAATTTTCAAAAAATCTCGAAGGAACATAAAAAAAGCATGGCAATCTCTGAAGCACAAAAACAAATAAACCCCTAAAAACAGTAAGAAAAATAAAAGCCAAAAAGGTATTTTATCTGCATAGACAACACCTGGATAAGACAGACAGAAAACTATATGCAGTAATCTGAAAAAAGAACTGAATACTGTGTAGGCCTGCTAGTCCTTTCCTACTAAGCATCCCATTGATATCCTCACCATAAAGAGGGACCATCCTTGCTCCACATAATACAGCCACACCTCTGGAAGTCTGGCTGGATGCACAGATTTCCACTTATGGCTAATTCCCACTGTTGCAGAGATCCCTATGATGAACACTTACGACAACTTTAAGAATTGCTGGTGAAGAACAGCAGTGAAGGAAGCTATCAGGTTAAAGAAGTCTTCTGTGTAGTACTTAAAGAGGATGCCTCTGGATCAAATCAACAGGCACAACAGCCAAAAAAAGCAGCAGCTACTCAATCGCTTATGCAAAGGCCAATGTGCAGGGGGAGGTTTGGTGAAGTTGTAGATTATGACTTTCAGAGATCTCAATTAGGTTCCTAAATGTACTAAGCTAATGATAATTAGGGCCCTTAAGCCTACCTGTGCAACCCAAATGTGACCCACAGAACTGATTTATATGGGGGCTGATTTATTGACTTCCTCTGTCCATCAGAGACAAAGCACCAAATCAGAGGTTGAATTTCTGATTACCCATCCATTGGTCCAAATTGCACTTAAATAGGGCTAGGGAGAACCCCTGCTTCACATGGATGGGGAGCTTGTTCCAGAAAATGACAATTCTGAGAAACATATATTTCTCCAAAATGTCCTGTTTGTGTCACTAGTAAAATTTACATCTTCAGATCTAGTAGTACTGATGCTGTTTGTTTTCCATATATGTAAAAGGTTCATAACAGGGTTCAGGGACGCCTTGTACCCCAGGAAAGATCACCTCTCAGAAGTTTGTATGACATTGAGTAAAGAGACAGGGTTTGAGGTGATCAACATAGAACATTGTGTTTACTCCCTGTATTCTTTTTGTAAGGAACCTTTGTGGAAATTCCAGCTGCTACTGCATGTGTCTGGTCATATACATACCGAAGGGGGCATTATACTCTGTGATAGACCTGATGAGGGCCAAGTACAGTGGTACAATAACCTCTCTGGACCTAGATGCCATGCTCTTACTCGTATGTTGAGCAACACAGAAGGATTTTCTTACTACTTAGGACACATTTTGGTCTGAAGGGTAGGCAAGTATCTACATCAGTTCTCAGATCCTTGATCAGTGAATCAACTTTCAAGGGTGTTTTATTGACGACACATTTACCCGGGGTGGCAAACTTCCCAAAATATACTACATTTTATGGAAATGAGTTTTAAGGCATAGGTTTGGCACTAAGTGTTTGCCTGTATTAGACCTTCCTGAAGGGTGTTCTCATCTGGGGAGGGGATTCACTGATTGCTCCCAGTTTGCAATGATCTGCAAACCTGGTCAGCCAGAGGTCTTTGACATTGGCTTCAACCTCCAAGAAATAGATGCCAAAGAGGAGTGAGCCAAGCACAGAGCAATGGCAGATTCCACTGTTGATTGGCTTCTTTGTGGAGGTGGCCTCACTGATCCTATCCTCTTGGGTCCTTATCCATAAGCCAAGCATGCCATTCCACATGTTACAAACGGGTTTATACCTAGCTCCATAAGTTTGTTTACAATGTCTGAGTGGGATACTGTATCAAATTCTTTAGCCAGATATAGGTAGGCAGTATGCACCTTTTTTCCCTCATCCATTGCCTTAGTGACCATTTCAAATAAGTCCACCAGATTCAGTAAGTTTGACCTTCCTTTGGCAAAGCCATACTGGGATGTATCCAGTGTCTGGAGGTCTTCTATGTCCTTATTGATAATTTCCATAATTTTTTCCACGGCTTTGCAAATAAGACTAGTCAGACTAATGGGTCTGTAGTTTCCAGGATCTGTTGAAGGTCTTCCATTATGAAGAGGGATGACCATCACAGTCCACCATTCTCGTGGCACAAAGCCTGTTTTAATACTAGTGTTAAATAGTGACTCAATGGGTCCTGAAAAGTTATATTTTAGGTTGTTCAGGGCCATCCTGGCATGTTACTGTGGTCCACTTAATCCGTGTTTTTGGCTTTATCATGTGTAGCTAGGGCATGCTCCCTATAGCTGGAGGGTATTTTTTGTGGGATGGTTGGGTGTCGGGTGGAGGAGAAACTGGAACTGAATTTTTCTGCTAACATGTTTGCTATATCGCCAGGCTCAGTGAATGTGGCACTATTAACCACCAGTTCAGTACATTGCTGTGTGCTGTCCTTGAGGTTTTTGACATAGCCAAATAAGGCATTATGGTTGTCTTTGTTTGACCTAATTATCCCTTGCAGTTGCCTATTTAGTTTGATGAAAGTTTTATTTTTATGGTAATTACACTTACTGATTTTTGCCATAATTATTTTTCTTTTGTTGTATATCTTGTTTAATTTGTGATGCCATCAGGGTAGTTTGTTTCTGGGGCTAGTTCTGGGCTTACTTCTGGTACATACAGCAGCCTGTATGTAGGTACTCATGTGGTTATACAGAGTTTCTGATAACAATTTAGCATAGGCTGGTGTGTTGTAGAGGCAATGAATTTTGAGAAACCAACACATAATGGCAAACCACTACTTCATATGGGGGTGGGAGGAAGGTCACTAATCAGGCTATTCTCATTAAAGTTGGAGCACATTTCTCTGCCTCAGTGGTTAAGCCTGCAGCAGGGTGCTGGAAAGATGACTTCATTCAACAGCAGCACCTTTGATCCAGGAGAAGCTATGGAATAATGGACTTTTATTTTCTAGTACAGTAGAGGGGCCACAGGAGTTTTCCAGTACTGCTTACTACTGTTCTGGGGACATGCAGAAAAGTATATGATTGTGCATTCTGTCAACTTTTGTAGGAGAGGTACTACAACATTATGAGGTCCAAGAGAGACTGCTACAAACAACTATATCCCTGCATGTGAGGAGACATACAGTGACATTCTCATCACCACATCCAATATGTTTAAGGTGGGCAGCACTCCAGTAAGAGTGTACCCCCCCCCCCAAAACCAATCATTTGTGATTTTAATGGAGCTCATACTGATGTGTAGGCAAGACCTGCAAAGTATCCAGTTTTGGGCATGTGGGAATTGCACCTGTTTGGAGATTATGTCCTCTTAGCCTCTAGCGACCGATCTCCAGATTTTGCTGGAGTGGATTTATTGCTGACTGTGAAGTTGCTGGATTGGAAATCGGCAACTTTAAGTGGGGTAGTTGAAGTATCTTAAAGTTTTGTTCACAAGTGGAGGCAGAAGAGGTAGAGACACTAACCAGTGTGTAGGTGTACTGGCAGTGATGATATGGTAGTGAGAAATTAGCTAAAGGACTAAACTCTGAATTCAAGAAGAAATTAATTTCATCCACTAGGTAACTGGGCTCATTGTCTATGACATGCATGGCACTCAGCAACTCAGCAGGATCTAGGAGTAGATACACTATTCCCACAGGCTGAGATAAGTCATTTGAGGTGATGTAAGCAGACACTGATATCCCCTGAGTGGCTCCCAGTGTGGACCTAGTACATGACAACACTGTACTTCATGGCTTCCCTGTAAATTCATGGGGTGTCCCACAACATGAGCTGGAGAATCTTGCTGGGGATTGAGGATTTTGAGCTACTATGATCAGACTGCTACTGCCATGTCCCTTCCTGGAGAAAAAAATTATGTATAATTTCCATACTGATTTCTTCATCTATCAGTGAAAGGGCGAAGGATGAAATGAATCATTTTCAGAGAGGAAGTCTTCAGCAACAATAGCCTAGCTGCCATAGTAGAATCCTTTTTTAATCCAAACACCAAAGTACTTCTTCTTATCAAGTCCCCTACTACACCAATTCACATGTGGGATCATAGTTTACCGTTATAGCTTTTGTTTTATCATTTATTTCATATCTTGAAAAAAACTGAAACCGTCTCAAAATGTTCCACAACACTAAGCTATCCTTTTCTGGATTCTTTAAGTACAGCATAATATCTGCAAATAAGGATAATTTTTCCTGACTACCATTCCAGTTGCATACCTGAATTTGATAGTCCCTTATTTTTTTTTACCAATGGCTCTAATTATAGCACAAAAGTAGCAAAGAAAGATGACACCCCTCCCTGGTTTTGAGGTTCAACACACCTTGAGACTTCACTCTGGCCCTCTGTATATTTTCCTAATTAGACCCTTTATTCTATCAGGAACTGCAATCATTGCCATTGCCCTACTCAAAAAATCCCTAACTCTATCGAATGTCTTCTCTGCATCAAGATCTACCAACAATGGGGTCTCCTTGCACTCCTTCCCTGTGAATCATCATTCTGTTAATATTGTTAAATGTTTGCATCTCCTTCACAAAACCACAGTGATTCATATCCATCATTTTGGCAATACTCTGGCCATTCTCTTAGCTCTTATACACAAAAAAATCTTTATAATCAGGATTCAAAATTGGTCTATATAAAGTTGGATTTAAAGGGTCTTTGCCCACTATGAGTAGTATAGCCACCACAGCTTTCTTACAAGATACTGGTACTGTCCCTCCAATTAAACAAAACCTTCCAAATCTTCATCACTTTTCCCCTCATAACTTCCAGACTTCCACAGGAAAGACATCTGTTCCTGGAAATTTCCCTGTTGTACATCATTTTTATGTCATAGGTTGGTACTAGGCTATCGGCCCTAGGGCCTATACAAGCCTAGCCATAACAATTCCCCTGGATATTTCTTCCCACAGTATTTACTTCCTCTCCCATCTTGAGTATTAATTTTTGAACCTCATCTTCCACTAACCTTGGCATATTTAAGTCTTCCATAAATATTTCTTTGTCTCTCTCTCTAGTTCCCCCATTCCTCTGCCCTGTACAGATTTTCAGAGAATTTCTGAAACATCTCTAGCACCACCACAGGGTCTCTGGTTACATAGGCTCCCTAAGTGTGGCAATATCACTTTCTGTTTTCTGTTGCCCAAGTCATTGTGCTAATAGTTTTAAACTTATACACGTAATACAAACACTCCTTTATTTTCCTTTTAGCACTCCTCATGTTTTGTAGGATTCCGCTTCATCTGCAATACTTTAACATTTGATAAATCGCTCCTATTACTTCTTTCCCATCTCTCTCTCATTTCTATAATATTTTTAAATTCCATTTTCATTTTATCCGACTCAAACATCCTTTATGAAGAAATCTGTATATTATCTAGCAGCTCTTGAATAGTTTCTACTACCCATTCCTTAAAATTCTTTATTTTCGAGTATGCAACAGCATTTCAGTTGCACTGTGAAATTAATTCCACTAGATGACACTGCAAGTTCTGAAAAAGAAAATGCTTTGATGGAAACAATGGCACTCTGAAGTTAAGAAAAGTGAATAACATTTTCCTTCAGTCTACAAGTCAGGATCTGTGAACGGGCTTGATGCCAGATGCACAACTGCTTGCATTTACTGTACTGGACACTAGTCTTTTGCAGCAGTCATTGTGATATGCAGGGGCAGGGAACAGGAAGACATAAGGTGCACTGCCGAAACTTGCAGACATATTCCTTTCTTAAGTCAATATCTACAGTGCCGATTCTTTTGAAAATGCTGTTGTTTTTCTGACCAGGACACAAATTATGGTGCCCCTTGTAACTATCTTTGTGACCAATGCTCGCAAAGTAAATGACCTTTTACATTGTGCATGGCTGGTATTTGCATGCACACTGCCCCAGGTGGCACTTTCTCCAATTAAAGTGCTAGCTTGGTATTGGATATAAATGTTAACAGTTGTCCATTTGTATGAGGGGGTTGTGGTGTGTTATTTCTTAAAGGTTTTGCTGACTGGCATATTTCCTATTAGGGTACAACTAGGCTCACTCATTAGCATTCCTCCTTGTTTCTACACCCTGAAAGGAAATGTTAACTTGTTGAGAACATTTATTTACTGACATTTGTTTACTGGGAAAGTCCAAATGGGTAACAAAATATCCATTATCAGCAGAGGCCTGGTGAGAAAAGTTCAACATGAAATAAAACACTAGTACAAATGCAATTAAAAAAATACTTGCATGTATACAGTTTGCTAGTGGAATACATAGGATACTATACAACATGAGGAGACACCACTGATGTAAAAATAAAATTAAAAAGTGATGATTAAATATGACATCTAGTATATACAAAAATATTAGAAGTGGAGTCTGCTACGCCAGGAAATAAAAATAAAAGGTTACAGGTCCATCCTAAGAGTGAGGAGAGGGCATGTGTTGAAAGGTATACATACAGTATGATGAGGCTAGGTTAGTAAGGACGTGAAGTATGTTTTTGGGGTTTATTTGTTTTCCGACAATCTTTTTTTATTCTGTATGCCCTATTTGTAAATCCATATTTTTGATTCCAAGTTCTACCTCTACTAGTTCGTAGCTGTACTTTTTGCTGAATTTTATACTCAGTTAATTTCCATTATGGCATGAATGTTTTGTACTTCGTTATTTCATATTCATATTACTTGTAATGTAACTTTGTTATTGTTATTTTATCATTTGTTGTGGAGCTTTTCTCCTTGTGTCTCCACTAAAAAAGAGCCTCCAGCCCAGGGGACTAACCTGGTTAACAAAAGACAAAAAAATAAATAATATACATCATACAGGTGAGGTACATGGGCATAGCCACGAGGTATGGGGAAATTCATCGACAGAGGACTTAAATACATGGAGGCTAGATATAGTTCTGATTAAATTTGGGACAGAGTTCCATAGTTTGGATATGCAAACATACAGGCGAAGACATTGAGTACTTTGGAGAGCGAGAGGTGCAGCTTTAAGTATACGAGTGTGAACTAGGTATTGTTCTACAGATGTAGAGAGCGTGTTAAGTGAGTATTAACCAGGTAAAGATGAATTTGAATTACTTGAATCTGTAGGTGCATACATAAGTGAAGGTCTTTTTTTTTTAAATTTTTTTGAGACTGTAGGAGCATGTGATAAAAATTGGTATTTATGTAAGTTGTGTGACCAGTTGTAGAAGGAGCATATCTGGTATCATGCAAGTCAAATAGTTCTTTCTCTGTGCAGATACTTTAAGCAGAGCTGTATTGTGCAGTAAATTTAATTTATTTGAGCTGGTTTAAAGCAAAACTACATTGTAATGGTTTGGTGGGGGTACAGAAGCACATATATATATAAAGGCAAGTGTTCTTGTTTTCTAGTGTTATCTCTATATGTAGTTTGTCTAGATTTGCTGGCTACCTGGTAACCATATAAACAAATTGATCTAAGAGAACTCTTCAACCACAACTCAAGCAAAAGGCATTAAAAAATAAAAATTACATACTCAGCAAATTGACTTTAAAAACAGCAAAAGCATATTATAAAAACATCCTCAGCATTTCTGTACCAACATTTGTTAACACGTCTACTGGCAGCTATATCAAGTCTGTGGCTGACTGCCTAGGGACACATAAATCAACACCCAGATTTGCTCTGAGCTACTGCACAATGGTACCTCCTATACCGAGCAAACAGATACTACCAATATACCGGCCGACAGATTCAGTGCCAACATTATCCCCCCCCCCCCACAAGGACAAATCACAATACCAGTAGATTGCCAGGCACCCAGTATTACTGCTGCACAGGTTAAAACAGCACTGTCCAAAGCCAACAATACAGCTTCTATGGGACCTGACAATATCCCCAGCTGTGTTCTACATGAACTACAGAGTGAACTAGCACCTCACCTGTGTGCCCCGTTCAATCATAGCCTCATGTCAGGCTTTGTCCCTACCGAATGGCACACTGCTAGTGTCATCCCTCTCCTCAAGGGAGGAGTGATTACAGACCCCGGGAACTATCGCCCTATTAGTCTGATGAGTCTGATATGCAAAGCTATGGAACGCATCATCATGGAGCTAATAAACAAGGATATAGGGAATCTCCAAACTCTGGATCCTACACAGTTTGGTTTTTTGAAGGGTAGATCATGCCTGCTCAACTTGGTTGACTTCTTTGAGTCAGTCACCAGACCTGTGGATGAAGGCAAGGTGGTTCATACAGCCTACCTTGATCTGGCCAAGGCCTTTGATACCATTCCCCACTCAGGAATCATAGAAAAACTCACTAAGCTAGGCATCAACCCCTATATCACTAGGTGGGTTACAAACTGGCTCACAGATAGAACCCACAGTGTGAAAGTAGCTGACTCCAAGTCAGACTGTCGACCAAGCATGAGTGGAGTTCCACAGGATTCAGTCCTGTTTGGTATTTACTTCTCTAAAGTCCAGGCCAACACAAAGGGACTCTGGCTGACAAAGTGCACAGATTGCAAGTTGGGAGCTATTATTAACTCTCCAAGTGATGTTGACATCCTACAGAAAGGCCACACTGAAACCAACAACTGGTGTCAGAACCATGGCCTTAAGCTCAGTGCCAAAATATGTCATCATCTCTCTTGGGGAAAAAACCCAGTTGCACTGAATTACCACATCAATGATAGCCCACTGAACACAGAAGGCGTTATAAGAGATCTAGGAGCACAAGTTGACAGCAACCTCTCTTTTGACCACCACATTGCCACTGTGGTCAGAAAGTCCTTCTGTGTGGCACATCTCATTACTAAGGGTTTTGCATCCAGGAAGAAAGAGGTTACAGTCTCCCTCTACTCTTTCCTCATTAGGCCAATCAGAGTACAATGCCCCATTTGGCACGTACCTCACTAGACACCTGCAACAACTGGAGAGGCCACAAAAGTACCTCACAAAGAGGATCTTAGGCCTTAAACATTTGTTCTATATGGAGAGACTCAAAAAACTCCAACTATTCTCCGTCTCATATCGCCTACTTAGAGGTGATCTCTGCTTGACTTACAAAGCCATGTCTGACCCAGCTCTGTTAGAAATGCTACATCTAAAGAAATCCCAATCCCTCTGCAACACACACTCCAGAGACCTCAAATTCATTACCACAATCAACAGAACATGCTGGAGGGCAGGTTCATAACCCAGAGACTGCCCATGCTATGGAATAGACTTCCCATGCATGTCAAGCAGAGCACCTCACTGGGCCTCTTCAAGAAGAATCTTGTTGAGTGGATGGGAAATAGAAAATTCACCCCGAGAATCACTCCAGTTGCTCTGCTCGACAGAGGCACTAGGAACTAAGGTCGGGTGGCATGATGCCAGGGTGATTCTATGGGCTAGGCTTGTAAAGGCTCCAGGGCCATTATCCTAGTACACACCTATGAACCTATGTAAATATGCAGAAGCAGTTGCACAATGATGTAATCTGAAATGCTGAAACAGGCCATTTATGAAGACAGGAAGACCAAAGGCTTCTGTTACTAATGTAGTGAGAAGGTCCCATGTTGAGTGACCAGACATTTAGAATACATAATACTCAAGTCTGTGGTACTTGTCACCAAAGACTAGCAATCTCACTGTTACAGGGCCTTAGGTTAAACATTTCCAACTGAATACAGCAACATATGAAAACTATTAACTATTATGGGATGTAAGTAAGGTGGCTGAAAACTGCCTATGCAGATTTTGGTTTTCAGCCATTAAACATGTCCTAGCCATCACCACATAATTGGGAGACTTCTCCCATCCCTTATAATTTCAATATTCCGAAGATAATGAGTTTAACAACAGGGCTGCAGTCTCTTCCATGGGAGTTTATGGAGATTTGACATCCCCACATATGATGATCATTTTTGAAATATAGTTGACAAAGACAAACGCGGTTTTGGACAAAAATATTTATAAATAAGTGTTATGCTTCTATAAAAAGCCAAGATAGCTTTATTACATATAAATGTTAATAACAAAAGTATGAATATACTTATGGCTTGTACAAGGATTTATATGATACAAAATACTTCAAAAACTTAAAAGACAGCAGGATGAATCTGCTAAGAAGTGATGGTAACCATTTGAAATGTCAGAACCCACTTTAGTGAGTCCTATAATATGGAGACTGACTGGCCAAAACAATGACACTTACATATACCAGACTCCAAGATGGCCATTTCTCAGGATATTTCCTTTGGTATATTATAAATTTAGGGATACAGGGGGGCTTGCCCCCCTGCAAAAACAAGTTTAAAGAACAGTGATGCTAAATATTTGCTGCTCTTCTGCATTTTCAGTGGCTTTTTTTTGGTGTGTTAGCACTTGACAATGTGAATGTTGACATTTCAATAGGGAGCCAACAGTGACACATACTGAGTTTCCTCTGTGTGAATGCAGAATGTACAATGCTAGCTAAGAACTTTATATCCATCTCTCTCTCCATATACCTACAATCTTGCAGATGCTGTGAAAGTATCATCTTCAGCCTCTTAGGGATGTACAGAGCAGCTTTCGTTTTATCAGCTTTTCTTGTAGAGGGATGTTGCTGTTGTGAGAAGGGGCAATGCAGTAAAATAAACTTTTCTAAGGGAAAAACAGTGATGCCTATACATTAATAGATACTAGGCAATTGGTCTAGTATACCATCTGCAGCCTAGCCTCTGCAACTCCCAACACTTATCCTCTCCTATTTGTAAAAACAGGATGTTAAGACGGGTGAATTTACAGATCCCCCATTCACTCTCATCTCAACTGGTTCTGTTCATGTTCTGATACATGTCTACATCCCAAGAGCAGGTATTTGTGGTGCTGCCAGTTTTGCAACTGTGCAAAAACTCAAGCAGGACAGGGTCATTTGGTGCCTTATAACCCAGGCACAGATCACAGTGGAGTCTATAAAAGACAGTAGGGATTTTGGTTACTCTGTGTAGCTTAGGAAGCTCATACTAAGGGTATTCATTGTAAGAAATGCTTATAAATGGGTGATACAACTAGATAGGTACATGCCAAATGGGGCATTATATTGAACTATGGGCTTGATAAGGGAGGATTATAGAGGGACAATGACTTTTGACTTTCAAGGTATGTCTAATTAGTCAGGCTAGGTACAATTATTTCCCAACAAAATTAGACATGTGGTAGTCAAGGAATGGTCCACTGTCCACAAATGTACCCATGCCTCTAATGACAGCAGTTTTGCTGGGGTGCTCCTCTTTCACAAAGAATACCATACTGCATTTATTTGCATTTAGTGGTAGGTTTTTGGTCCTGGCACCTAAGGTAGAGAGGGATAAACAAGCCTGGAGTTTGCAGTTGTCAGCAAACTTAGTCAACCAGAAGCACTTGATATCAGCTTTGACAGCAGTGAAGTAAAAGTCAAAAGAATAGTGGTTGCAGCATGGAACCCGGGGACTCCACTGGTGATGAGAATTCTTACAGGAAATTGTTCCACGAACCTAACCAACTGGGTTCTACCTGCAAACCAATTAACTATCCAGCAAGTTACATAGGGATTTGTATTTAGCTATGAGTCTTCCTGGAAGGTCAGTATGAGCAATAGCATCAAGGACCTTAGCCAGATCCAGGTAGGCAGGGTACAAAGACTTGTCTTTATTCAATCCCTCTCTGACCTTTCCATTAATTAGACTTGATCCACCCTTCACAAAGCCAAACTAGTTTGTATTAAGGTACTGTATGTTACCAATATCCTTAATTTCAAGTTTTATGATTTTCAGTTTCCAGTATTTACATGTGATACCAGTAAGGCTACTTGGTCTGTACTTCCCAGCGTCAGTGGCAGGGCTCAGGACTCAGGTAAATATCCTGTGGAAAGGAAAATACTGAATATGTGTTTTTGAGGAGTTTGGTAATGCAGTGCTTCACAATGACAACTAGCCTTCTTAGTTTTGGACAGGGTTTCTAGGACTTTCTTGGAGATCGTTGCAGGGGGTGGTGCTGACTAAATGGATTCAAGAGGGAAAATTGGGAGGGGGACTTTGGGCAAAACCTGTCTGCTTGTGTATCTGCACTTTCCTCAGACTTAGAGTGGGTGGTGTCATTGGATATAAGCTAAATGCAGTGTTGAGCATTGTAAGATTTCTGTCATAGTTAAAAAAAATGCTTTATTCATGGAAGCTATAACAATGTTTAATTTACACTTTGAAACAGTAGTAGCAGTGTAGAAATCAGATTGGTGCAGGAATTGTTAGATGTCATCTTGAAGTTCAACTTTGTAACATTTGGGGGAGAGATATATTTACAGAAGGCTGGTGTAGCCATGGGCTCTCACCAGTAGGGGCCAGTTTTGCCAACATCGTAATGGCCGAATGGGAACACAGATATGTCTTTGGTAATCGTAACGGTCAGTTCAAAATCGATTTTTATACCAGATTTTTGGACGACATCTTTATACTGACAGAAGGTTCATCTAATGATGTGGGGACATTCATGGACCATCTCAATTCCAACACGTCTTTTTTGAATTTTACATTTGTAGAGTCTGATTCTAGAATTTCTTATCTGGATGTAGACTTACACAAAGATATCTCTGCTGGTAGCTTCAAGGCCAAAATATTTCGTAAGAGTTCCTATTCTAACACCATGTTACACTTTACTAGTGCCCACCCTGGGCACCAAAAAAGAGGGGTAGTCAAGGGGCAACTTGTGCGTGCTGCTCGAATGGTAACTGACGATGAACCCTTTTTAGAAGAATGTGAGTTTATTAAGGGATTGTTTCTACACAGAGGTTACCCAGACATGTTTATTCATGACCTAGTTACTGAGGTTCAGACTAAAAGGTATGGGGGTGTTTATAAACCTATTTTACAAAGCAGTTTGTTCACAAGTTGTCCATTAGAACATTCACCTCCAGTTATGCCTGAAGTCCTTGTAGACAACAAGAAAGTAGACACTTCTATTTCTTTCATCACTAACTATAGTGCTGAGATTCATTTAATCAAGGAGGTGTTTGTTAGGAACTGGAGTATTTTCTGTTGTGACGATGCCTTACAAGCCAGGTTTGGTACTTTGCCTAGTTTTATATACAGGAGGGGTGATAACCTCAAACGGATATTAGAAACAAAAAAGGACACTCGTGTCAGAGTAGAGGGCACTTTCAAATGTGAGAGTTGCAACATGTGCAGGCACATTGCCACTGGTTCGAGATTTAAGATTGCTGGGTCTTCTTTTTCCACTGTTGGTAGATTGAACTGTAAATCTCGATCGGTTGTTTATTTAGCTTGCTGCCAGTCTTGCCCTGCGTTTTATGTGGGCAAGACTGACAGAGGTTTTAACGAAAGAATCTTTGAGCATTTATATTGTATTAGGAAAAACAAGTGTGAAAACGCATTGGCGAAACATGTCAATGACCACCCTCAGCACAGTTTTACTTTTAGGGTGTTAGGACAGGTTCCCTTTGACATCGGGGGGGGGGGGGCTTTTCAACTATTATTAGAGCGCCTAGAAGTGATTTGGCAGCTGAAACTCTGTTCATACAGACCTCCAGGTCTTAATGACAGAGTAAGTTTAGCTTGCATTTTGAAACTCAGAAGTATGCAGAGGTAATTTTATCATTTATTATTTTCCATTCATGCCTTACTATTTTTTATGTTTTACTTTTTATTTCAAGTTATTAAATTGGTTCCATTTATTATGTTTCGTTTTTCTTGGTTTTAAACATTTTATGTTTAGACACATTTTAACCGATAATTTTTTATTTCATTTTGGTTAGTAGTTTGATTTCAAAACACAATCTGTAAAGATCTGACTTTTGTATGTAATAGCTCTTTAAGAAGCTTTGAGATCAGCTTTTTCCCACACATTGATGTCAGTGAGTTTTAACCAGTTGGTTGGTCCATTCAAATGTACCATGTGTTGTTAATTGTGTATTTAAGGAGTTTTTTTCCCATTTGTTACCTTTTGATGTTTGTCTGAAGAAGTTCAGTTTTCTTGAATGAAAAGTGGATGTTAATAAAACACTTAATATTGGACTCTCTGCTGCTGGTTCTGCTGACATGGATTTTGTTTCATTCATCTCAGTTTGTTTCAACTTCTGTTGCTTTATTTAATTTATACTTTGCCTTGCAGGTTTTGATCTTTTGCCATAGTTATTTATTTAAGCTTTTGAGGTAATTTTTAATGTGCGGGGATTACAGTTGCGTTTTAGGGCCAACATTTTTGTCAGCTGTAGAGTTAGTATTGCACCATTCGGGATGTATCTCACCCGACATCTGCAGCAATTGGAGAGACCCCAAAAGTTCCTCACCAAAAGGATAAAGGGACTCCAAAATCTGTCATATGCTGCCAGATTGAAGAAACTCCAGCTCTATTCAGTCGCATACCGTCTGCTCAGAGGTGACATGTGCCTGACATACAAGGCCATGTCCAACCCGGAATTAATGGACATGCTCCACCTCAAAAAATCCAAATCCACCAAAACCACTAGAGCAAGCGACTTAAACCTTAGCACGGATATAAATAGGACGTGCTGGAGGGATAGATTTATCACTCAGAGACTCCCTATGCTGTGGAATAAAATCCCGGTCCATGTGAGGCAGAGCACCTCGCTGACTCTGTTCAAGAGAAATCTAGACCTGTGGATGGGAGATCGTAGGTTTACCCCGGGAATCATCTCTGGGTCACTGCTGGACAGAGGCACAACAAACTAATGGGCACAGTATTTTTTCATATAAGGGGTGGTGTAAGCCACAATAATTTGGGCTAGGCTTATAAATGCCTTAGGGCAGATAGCCTAGTATAAACCTATGAACCTATGAACCTATGTGTGGTTGATAAGGCCAGATGCCCCTATGCAGAAATTTAAGTGGGAGTAGAAATCAGTGATACAAGTAGCAGCTTTAGCAATGGGGTTCTCTTGGTATGCACACCAGTTAAAACCCATGAGGTCATTGGCTATTTTTAGGACACTAACCTTGGAGAACTGTATGGAGGTGGTAGGATTTGATCACATCTGGGGCGGAATTCTTAACTAGTATACCACAGTATTGTAGTCTGACGTAACCAGCAATGGGGTAACAAGCAGGTACATACAGTACATTTTCCCCCTCTACTAAGAGAGAGAACTATCGGTTTGACAGATCTTTCTTTGACGAAGTCCAAGAAGCAATGTGAAACTTGCTCTTTGTAGGATATGCTTGTCAGTTTATGGATGGTTAATTAAAATAATTCATAAAGTGTATTTGATTCAATAGTTAGGGACAGTAGTTTATTGAGGGAGCCATAATGGTCTGTGGTGATCATGGAGGGCTTCTTTAGTTAGCAATGAAACGGCAGGTGGACTTGCTTATAAATACCTGAATCTGCATGTGTACAAATGTGCTGCCTTGTTTAATGACTCAAAAGGTAATGGGATTGTGAATAGATACGCATATTGCAGGAACAGAGCTACCTTCACTGAAGGGTCTAAAAAACTGGGAGACAAACTCCGTTAGAAAAAGAGTGTTGTCACTGGACTGGAGCCACAGTTTCAGTAACTGTACAAATATGAATATTTTCAAGGACCATGAGGGCTTCTAGTGCAAAAAACTTTGTTTAATCTTCTAGCATTGTGCAATGTCAAACTTATATTAATTTGGTGGAACTTTTTAGTTTTGTAGTAGTAGTAGAGTGAGTCTGCCTTAAGAGAGTCACTGTAGGTGTACACAATGTTTATTTTTTTTATTTTATTTTACATTTTTTAACCGGGGGTGTCTGACTGAGCCGAAAAGGCCCTTTTTCAGCAGAGGCCCAGGGAGAAAAGCTCCACATAGAAAAATTACAGATACATTTAGATATTTAGGCATGATCAGTATACACACAAATTACAAAATACATGTTTTTACAGTGGTATGCAGCACATCAACAATTACAGTGGAGAGAACAAACAAAAAATATTAATTTAAAAATAAAGGTAATTAACACATTTGTGGTGTACAGCTGAAATTTGGAACATAGGTAGAGTGCATACATAGTACACAGGTACAGTACATACACTGTAGATTAGCCTGTGTTTGTGAGTAAGACTGAAAACTATTAAGTACTCTAGGTTTAGTATGAGTACCTTATCGGCTTTCACTAGTCTGGGGAGAAATCATGGCACTGCCAACTTTACTTGAGATGTTGTCTAATGAGTTTTTTAAAGGAGGCTTTGGACGATGTGTTTTGTATGGCAGTGGGGAGAGAGTTCCATTTTTTATCCACTGAACTACTATATAGTGCGTCTCCAAAGCTATTGTAGCTGTTGGTGACTTCTAGTAGTAGTTTGCTTGATGATCTAAGAGGCCTTTTGGCTGAGTGATGTTGTACTAGGTTTTTGAGGGCAGGACACTTATTGGGGATGTAATACATAGAATGACAGAGGCAGAGCCGATTGTAGGTTAGGAGGTTGGGCAGTTCAAAGCCAGTGGAGCTGTCTCAAAGCAGTACAGTGATGAGTTCTATATGAGCAATTTGTAGCAAAGCGGGCAATTCCGTTATAGCAGGCTTCCATTTTGTTTAGTTCAGATTTGTTGACATCAGTCAGAATGGGAGATGCATAGAGTAGGGTGGATAGAAGTTGGGAGCGAGCAGTGGCTGATCTTGTGCTGTTGGTAAGAAATGGTTTGATACGGTAGAGTGATCCCAGTTTGGCATGCACTTTTTAATAGTTAAGTTGAGATGACTATCAAATTTTAGGTGGGAGTCTATGGTTATTCCCAATAGCTTAGCCTGTGCCACTGGAGCGATTGAAGTAGCATTAGTAGAGTAGATAGTAAATTGACTGTTATCAGTGTTTTTGTTAGAAATGGTTCTAATCATAAACTGAGTTTTCTTTGGATTGAGGATAAGTTGGGCTTTGGTAAGGTAGTTTTCAATGTCAGAGAATGCTAGTTGAGTTGTTTGCAGGAGGTTGGAAATGTTTCGTGCAGCACAGATTAAGGTAGTATCATCTGCATACTGAAAGATAGATGCATGCTGTGTGGAGGTATGGAGGTCATTTGTGAAGATTGTGAATAGTAGTGGTCCTAAGATAGAACCCTGTGGGACTCCTATAGTTATGGGCAGCTGAGGAGAGAGATAATTTTCCCATTTCACAGCTTGGTACCTGCCAGTTAAGTAGCTTTGGAACCAGGTAAGAATCTAATTTGATAAGTGATATTGATTTAGTTTGTTTAGCAGGATTTCGTGCGAGACTGTGTAAAATTTTTTGGATATATCCAAAAAAAGAGTTGACACCTGCAGGCCTTTGTTTTTGAGATGGTTTACTGTGTCTGTGAAGCAGAGGAGGGCTGTAGTGGTACTATGGGCAGGTCTAAAACCATGCTGAGTAGGTGACAGGATGTTGCTGTCTAGGAGATATTTTTGCACCTGGGTATGGATGCATGTTTCTAGGATTTTGGCTAGGGGGGAGAGTAAAGCAATGGGTCTGTATTTATTAAGTTCAGTGGAGGTCCCGCCTTTATGTATGGCTGTAACATAGGATATTTTCCAGAGTTTGGACACATAGTTTTCAACAACTGATCTGTTTATGAGAGTGGAGATTGGGATAGCAATAGCATTTACTGTGAGTTTCAAGAAATAGCTGGGGAGTAGGTCGGCTGCTGTTGATGAGGTTTTTAGTTTGGAAATCCTGCTTTTGATTGAAGTGGTGGAAACTGTTTTGAGGGTAAAGCTTGTATTGGTGCTATTTGCGTTTGGGGGGGTAGTGAGGTAGGAACTGTCGTGTGATGCTAAGTATAGAATTGAGTTCACAAAGTGGGAGTTGAATTGTGTTTCGATGGGAACTTTAGTGTCAGGGGTAGTTGGTTTGGGAGTAGCCTTTTGGGTGGGTTTTAGTAGCTGGTTTACATTTTTCCTAAATTTTTGGGGGTTGTGTTGGTATTTAGTTTGTAATGTTGTGTAGTAGGATTTTTTGTCCAGCCTAATGCATTTTTTTGCACAGTTGTGCAGTTCTTGGTACTTAGTTAGGCTTTGTGTTTCTATGTTTTTTTGATAGTAAAGCCAGGCATTGTCTTTGGACTTGAGGATTTGTTTGGTTTCTTTACTGAGCCAGGGGTTTATTGAGGTTCTAACCTTGATTTTGCACAATAGAGTGACAGTGTCTAGGTGTTGTAGAAATGTTTTGTTGAAATATGCTATAGCCTGGTCAAGTGGGTGGGTTTTTAGGGGGGGGTCCAGTCACAATCACAGAGTAAAGTATTGAGGACCTCAGGAGAGAATTTTTTTGTGTTTCTAGTGGATTTATAGTTAGTGGTTTTGCATATGCTTGTTCTACTACGTATAAGGTATATTATGTTGTGGTCACTTAAGGTGTCTGGGAGACTGCCTATGTGGGGGTACAATGTGGGGTTGTTAGTTAGGACCCAGTCATGGATGGATTCCCTTTTAGATTTTTTATCACATCTAGTTGATATGTGCTAGGCAATATGTGAAAGTCCCATGGAGAAAAGCTTTGCTCTGTGCCTAGTGAAGCAGGAAGGACCATCTATCATCCCCCACCATGCTGACACACATCTGAACACCCCCTCCCCCCTTTAGAATGTCAGGAGCCCTTGAGCCAGTTGTTGAATGTCATAATTTTATATTTGTATTGTGGCATCATTTGCAGTGATGGCAGGATACTGCTAAAGACTTGTTTTCCAGGCTCTAATACATACGAGTAGAGCCTGGCCATGTCCCTTTTCATATCTTGCAGGCTACATGATTGTCCTGCAGTTCAAACCTCTTTTGGAAAACTATCAGATATACGCAGGATTTAATTCTATAAATGATACATCTTCTTCAAACCTCAGGCTCATCATTATAATGAAGGAATACAGTTCCTCACCTAGCTTTAACATTTAAACCCTGCCCCAGCAAAACATCCTATTCTCTCAATTAGCCCCACACTCAGACTGTAGTTCTACACTATTCATTAATCCTTTCACATTAATGCTATTAATTCCAAGGCAGTGAAAATATATTAAAAATATTAATCCCATCTTCCTGTACCTGCTGCTCATAATAGTAGTCCCAGTAATAGCAAACCACATCACACACATCTTTGTCCTCTCTTAACAGTGGAATAGTCTCCCAACTTCCAGCATGCAGTTGTACCTCTTCCAAAACCAACCAACCAAACAAAAAAAAACCTCCCATCCTCCCCTAAGGACTATAAATACATCATACATCTCAGACCCTTAGCCAGATGTTTGAAAATTTAGTTTATACTGAAATGTATAAATAAATATTGTCTTCTGTTGCAATCACAGTTTAGATTTTGCAAGGTGACCAGCAGCTTGAGTTCTGTCTGCTCCTTGACAGACTAACTCCAACGCAAACCATGACTTGCTTACAGATGCATGGTCTGTCTGCTTATCTATCCATCAATCATTTGTTAACTGGCTAAGTGGACATTTCCTTGAACCCTTTTTAGCCACAAACACAGACCACTTGAGAAGGACCACAACAGAAATACAGCAATTTTTCTGGGATTACATGACATTAACAATTAGAGAAGTGCATAAAACTGCCAATATAGTTATTGTTAGCAGTATTAATCTGACAAGTTTCTCACCTAGCTTTAGCATCTAAACCCTGATGATAGTATACAGACTGATCATATACATTTCATTTGAAAAAGCCATTAATTATTACTGATATGAAAACAGTATTAGAAACGGATGACCATATCCAAAAACTGGAGAACTTAGGCTTTGGACAAGGTCTTGTAACAGTTCACAGAATACCTTTTTAAGGGGACTCTCAGAGAAGCATCAATTAATGTATCTTACAAGTTTGGCTGCTTTAAACCCAGTGCCCTGGAACGGGTCAGATGGAGAGAACAAAAGTGTTTTTTTCTTCTTGCAAATTATGTGGTTAAAGTACCTTAAGCACATTTCACTATATGCCAGTGATGTTATCATTCTTAATCAGAACTAGTGCCCTTCTTAGCCTCCCAAACAACTTTCTACAGGTATGGAACTGGATCCATGGCAACAAGCCTTCACCCATCACTAGCAAGTCAGCTTGCATGCTATTTGGGATTTCAAAGCAGCTTAAATATTCAGGATCCCTTCAACTGTCCAACCAGTCAAACCACTACATGTAAATGTCTTGGTCTGTGGGTTGACCAACACCTTTCCTTTAAAAAGTCATGTAAACAAAAAATCCTGAAAGAGTTAAAGGCTCTATCTTTCTCACATCTGACTGCAGAAGATGGCCTGACATCTGTGCACTGCGACCAAAATTTGAATATGACCTCCTAGTAGAGTTATGTGGTGCCAAAGCTTATGTATATATACTAAATGGGAGGCATTCCTACTACTTGACTTGTTGTTTGAAAGTGGAACATTATGCTGGTAAGCTGGAACAATGTTGCTGTGTGTTATACATGTAATATGCTGCTTTACTATTTGACAGTAAATATGTATTGTTGGATACTTTACTATTACTATGTACATTGTACCAATTGTTAACATTGTTTTGCACTTTCAACTTTGCATTTTGGCACACTAGCCATAGTTGAAAAGTACTTTTGGACCAGTCTGATCACTACCTGGTAAGCAAACAAGAAAGCAGATGGACAGACAAAACAGTGTAGGTTCTGGGACATCTGAACCATATTTTGAAATGCTAGAAAAGAGAAGAGAACCTTTTTCTGTCACAAAGCTCTTGTGAAATGGAAAAAAGAAATGCCTGTCATATATGAGTGCTATGCGCAGCTGAAGCTACAAGAATCTGATACAAGAACTTTGAATATAACACAGCAAAAGTTAAGTACCTTGGGCAGAATAAAGAGAAACTTTATATATAAAAAAAGGGTTATCTGTTGAAAATGTCTGCCTTTTTTCTAGGTATGCAACAACACTACAGCATTTAAATTAACAGCCTATTATAGTTTAAGGAAACCTCCCGTACTTTTTACCACCCCTATAACAAGGCCTCACAGTAGGAAAGGCTATAAATTGTGCAAAACCTTTAGAATATTCACAAGTAAAAACAGAAAAGCATTACAGAGGTGACATTTTCTTTAAAACAGACAAAAAAAAAAAAAAGAAAAGGTTCTCCAAAAAGTCATAGTCTACTCAGCGAAGGAGATCTATGCTGCAGTTAGTGAATAGCATGTTCTAATCAGGTTGTCATGAGGAGTACAGCTGAAATAAGTCAGTACTGTGATTACTCTACAGCTAATTTAACTCTGGTCAGCAATGCAGTGTTGCTCTGAAATGGATGGATTCTATTTGCATCTAAAACACTCACCATGGCTCAGATACTCACATCAGGAATGAAAGGAGGATGACACATGTTTGCTTCTAGTCTCCTGAAGTTAATCATTTTAAATATGGGATGCTGCTTCACCTCCAAAGCTCCATTCCCTCTGCAACCCATCCTCTCTTTTGGATCTTTGGTTAGCAGCTGCAAAGGCAGAAGAAAATAATTATGGGAACCAGTGTAAGCCCCTAATGCCAGGGGCTGTTTTTAAAACAACTTTTTATTATGTGTACACATGTACTATTGGAACACAAATGCAGTGGCACATATTCTTCAAATAGAAAATTTCAGATACATTTTGAGACTGTTTTGAACCACACATACAGAGATCAGCCTTTATGAAGTCTGGGTTACAGTACTTCCTTTGAGTATTACAATTATTAGGCATCTACTGTGGTCCAGCAAGTCTTAACGCTGCCACTGTAATCAAAATATGCATATCAAATAATGACCAACATTATCAAGATACTTCCTTTTTTCATACAACTGCACATGAGCATGCTTATTAGTTGTTCAGGCAATTATCTTAACATCTAAAGGTGTTTGTTTTGAAACTATTTCAACACAACTCATTTCCTGTTTATCTGAGAAAACACATTATGTCCCTAAATCACATGGCATTCGGTAAAACTTTTGATGAGGTGGTCTTTAACTGTAACAAAAATCTACAGGATCAATGAACTTAAATGTTTGCCCTTCCATTCCTATGAAATGGTCAAGCCAAAAATTTTATGTGGGAAAGTAAACATGTAATGTTAGCTTGTTACATGCCATGTACAAAGTTTTCATAGTTCAGGAAGTATGTGGTTTGATCCACATTCACAGGACATCAAGGCCAGCAGCTGTATGGACAGGTGCAAACTGTGAACTCTGTGCATATAAAACAGGTTACCAAACAAATTATGGAACACATGACAGTGTCTGATTTCATCTTAGGAACAATGAGTTGCAAAACACAATCAATACAGCATTATCACCACAGCCACAATGTACTGTTTCTTTCGCACTTGCTTTTGTGCGTCTGCATACAGACATACCAAAAGGAAGGGTGGTATTACTGAAATTGTCTGGTTTCATTCAGACAGCCAGATGCTTATTTTATAAAAATATAATATCATCCTTTTACTCTGTTATGAGCATTTGCAGCACTTTGTACTAGCAATGGTTTCTGGCTCAACTCCCTTGCAAGTTTTGTGGTTCAGTGACCTACTGAACTTATTTCTTTAAGTCAAACCAACACAGACTCACGAAAAAAAAAAATACTCTTGACATTAACATCAATCCAAAACTCTGTTTTCACAGTTCTTTGTTAGTTTCATTAAGCATGTTCTTCCACCTTTTTAAAATGCTGTTTTAGGACACTGGTGATGTCTTGTTAGACATCCTAACACACAGGATTTCAGTCTGCTGCACAACTAAACACACTACATCACAGCATTAGTCAGCTCCAGCCTCTGCAGCAGATACTTTGCAGAAATGGAGCCAAACCTGAGATGATGGTAAAGCAGATTCCTGCCAGTCTGTTAGCTGCCGTGCATTAATGTGATCACTGGAAAACACACACAGGTGATGCGATATCTTTCACTGAACTGGCAGGCATTTAACAGATAGATCAATATTAGCTCAGAGAAGGGTAACATCACATACAGTATTCTAACATTTTCCCAGTGGCCTAAAAACTGTATTTTTGCCATGAGACTGCTAATGAGACTTGTCTGTGACCATAAAAGGACTACTCTTACCAGATCAGAAAATAAAGTCCCATCATACATCTAAAGGTATGCAAGTGGGGGTTATGTCAGAGCTTTTGCAATCTTAGCTACTTTATTCTAGCATTTCCATGTTTTATACCTGCATTTCCTCAAGCCTCATTGTAGTACTGGAAGGATTTTGATTTTGCACAGCCAATATCCTAGTAGAATGAATCACTTCCACCCCACCTGCACTTTTAATACAAGATAGCATGGATTTGTTTTATCGTCTTTCTTATTTATGCCCACATGACCTTCAATGTAGTCCACATCCACGTAGTTCTTCTCCCTCTTTCAGACTTCATCTTCCTGAGGTCTGTAACAGTCCAGGACTCCAAAAACAGCTGTTATTATCCTTGTGAATGGCAACAATGCCATGCCTCATAACTGTTCCCATCTTCTTCATGACAATCTCACTGTTCATCAGCTCCAAGCCATAAATATTCACACAGCATTAGGGATTTTACCAGATGATGGCTTGGCTGAGAATACTTTGGTCAACCTTCGTTTTTGTAATTATTAGAGGGAAGATAATTCCAGACAGCTGAGTATCAGTGCTTCAATACTTCTGTACGTATGAAATGTAGGTTGGGGTTGTGGTTAGAGCATGTGGGGAGAGATGTGCTACTCTGTATGAAGGACCAAGGGGACTTTGCCCTTCACACACACACACACACACACACACACACACACACACACACACACACACACACACACACACACACACAAAAAATAAGTGACAGGCATACATTTAAACTACCCAGGTTGTATATTTTATGTGTTTTTTCTCCGAATCGTTTGTTTCTTCAGTGATACTTACATACACAGAGTATATATGTGACCTTGTCTTTTCTGGTAAGACTCAAGGCCTGCAAAAACTACAAGCACTATTGGTGACTCCCTGCTGGTGATTTTTCCCCACCCACCTTCCCATTCCTTGCTCTGCTTTTTAAACTTGGTGATCTTTAACCTGCCTACCCTAACTGTAAAGTAAGCTTTGCAAGCTTCTCCCGTTCAATCATTGCTGTTGATATCTTTAATTTGTCTTTCCTTGTGCTTATTTTGAACAAAATGGCCTCTCATTTTCTGCTCTACATACTTGCTCTGAACTTATTATCTAGCTAGTTGTTGGATAAAGTAGTTATTTGTACACTATAGCAAGCAGGGGTGTAGTCAGTGAATTCCATTTTGTACTCACAAACTCTTATTGCTGCCCCCAACCCACTCAGCATTTTAAAAAATAGGCAAAACACACAAGCTGTTGCCCCTCCAGCACTTGATGTGCTTTGCATTTTCAACTGCTCAGTCAAAAAATATTAGAAATATCATTTTAGATTTGCAATCCACTCTGTAAACAAACTACATAACGAGGCATTAGAGTGTTATATACATAATATGGCCTGATAAGGCCCCAACGTTTCTGCTGGTGCTCAGAAAAAATGTACTCTGTAGACTACAAAGAGTATGCCTAGCTACACCCTTGTTAGCACACTCTTTTCTGTACTTTTACATCAACAGGACTGAAGGTTTTTCCATTTGGTGGCACTGGGTAGTGGCTGGTTGTTGTATCTTTCGGCTTTTCCCGGTTAGGGGTCGCCACAGCAGAACTCCGGTCCGCTAATGATTGACAGTAGATTTTTACATACTGACTTGCCAGGCCTGATGCACAACCTTCAACGAAGGTATGCCCATTCACGCATGTCTCCACACAGAAGACGCTTTAGCTGAGAATCAAACAGGCAACGTCTTACTGTGAGGTGACAACGCTACCGCAGCACTACCACTGGTAGTGGCTGGTCTAAACAGATTTGGAAAACACACTGCAGATTCCTGTATGCAATCATTTTACTGGACAGAGGGCTTATTAATCAGCTTATCTTGTTTTTATTGCCTACGTGAATTCTACACAGTTGAGTGGTTTTTGGCTCATTCCCACAAAGTGAAGTGCTTTTATTGAATAACCATGCTTTTATTAGCCATTTAAAGTTACCCTGCTGTCAATATCTTGAATTACTTATTGCCTTTCCTTGTCCCTTTCCTTAAGTTTAAGTTGGTTTGTGGTAGCATTTCACATCAGACACTATTTTACTGTGCTTTTACATTATTAGGACAGGGATTATTCATGTAGTGGCAGTATGTGTTTGCCTGGTCGATCTGAGTTGGGAAGCATACAAAAGGGCTCTAAGTGTAGTCATTTTATTGGCCAGAGGGCTCAGTAGTCTGTTTTCTGTATTTCCAGTGCTGGCATAAATTTGGTTTGTCTGCATGGAGCTGCACACCGTGCCAGTTCCCTGTTCAGATGCAAACATCTAGAAGCAATTTTTCCCTTTAGAGCTGCCAATAAAGCAGTACTCTGTAAAGCAGCAACTACAGTCAAAATATCTTGCAGATCTACAAGCTTAGAGTAGCTAGTCTGGGCATCGAGTGGCAATACTGTTAAATTTATTATTTTATGGCCTAGTCTGCCTCCAACCCCTTCCCCTCCCCCCAAAAACACCCTTAACACCTTTCTGTTAACTCCCATAAGCAAGACCCTTGTAGCTCACCAATTAAGGGACCGAACAACATGGACATGCAATTTCATAATTACTCTACAGTCAGCCTGGTGGACATGGATATCTTGAGACAATGTAGCAATTGTCTCATGTTTACTGACAATCACTTTATACTTAACATAACAAATACAGTATGTGGGAGGAATACATACACAATGTCACTAGAGGCTATAATCTCTCAAAGAAGCATGTTGTCAAAATCATGGATATAGCACTCCCCACACATAGCATACACATATGGATGCTGAGGCAATTAAATGCAATCTTCCTAAATAAAAAGACCTCCTTGAACACTCATCAGCAAAATTATCCTCAGCAAACCAAAAAGCACTCAACAAAACAACACCCGACATCATACATACAGCCACAATTAGTGAATCCCCAAATACAAAGCTCAAAGGGCAAGCAAACACTTCCTAGGACTCTACTCACAGGGGACTTCATTGTCCCACTAACGAGGCTGAACAAGGAGAAGCTAACAGTAAGTTGTCTATCTGGAGCCAGGATCTGGTCAAATTAAACATACACTCCCGGTCACTGCACCACACGTACCCGGATGATTCCATCACAATCCACGTACATGGAAATGACCTGAAAATGTACCTCCCTAGACTAAGAAGAGTGACATTACATCTCTCTCTCTAGGTGTCTCAGGCTAATATGAGCCTAGCACTGAGTAGCATATTATCTTCACCAAGGATGATGCCACAATACCAGCAAAGGTTGATCAATTTTAACAACTGGCTGAGTTTGTGTCACTCTAAGGGGATCCAGTATTTCTCAGCATGAGAAGACATGGCTAACAGATCATGTTGCTTTGTCAAGGAGGTTTTGCATTTGTCCCCTCTAGGCTTTTGAATACTGGCCAAAATGTTATCCTCACACCTTGAGCCTTTTTTAGGCAGTGCCAAACTGACAAACCTACCAACATATCCAAATTAACTCAACTGAACCTCAAGGCATTAATGCTCAATGGCAGGAGCCTAAACAGAAAGAGAAACTCCCTTCAAGGCCTCCTCAACCTGAGGAGTATAAACATCTGTGCAGTTACTGCAACATGGTTTAAACCTGCAGAGTACCCCAGCAGTGTATGGTTTCAGTGACTTCCACATTTTCAGATCGGTAGCTACACAGACAGGGACTACAGTTGGAGGTGCCTCAATATACAGCAATAACAAGAATAGTCCTAGGTTGGTTAAACAGGATGATGCGCTAAAGTTTTTCCCTGTGCAGGTCACCACAGATAAAATCCTGTACTATATCCTAGCAAGCTCTAGGTCACACAAAATCCATAATGCATGCTTAAACTTGCTGGAGACACTCACTGCCCAACCTAACACCTTACTCATGGGGGACATAACCATTCTATAGGCTGGAATCCTACACAACCCCAAATCTACAGGCACAGAGATTCCTGGACTTTGTAAACACAAACACCTTTAACCAGTTAGTGCACACGGCCACTAAAGGTTCCACCATACTGGACCTCATACTTCCAAATATGGAAGAATGCTGCAGCACTCTCAATGTCACTCCTCCCTGGTATGGTCTGACTATAAAATTGTTCCCTTTGAAATCAAAATCACCTCAGTAAGCCAGTAAATCCAATAACAGTTCGGAACCATTCCAAACTACCTTTCATTAAGTGATAGTTTGACAAAATTCAATGCCCCTCCATTCCCAGAGAACAGTGCAGCCTATGCAGAACTATTCACAGAAAGTCTGCACAACCATGTCAGTGGCTGCATACAGGCTGCTGTACCTACCAGAAGTAAGCCCCAAAAGTAACTCCAAAACCAAACCACCCTGGTGGCATTTCAAATTAAACAGGTTATACAACAAAATGAAAAAAAATCAAGTCTAAAATCAGCAAGTGTAACTCCCATAAAGATAGGAATTATTTTGTCAAAATAAACAGGAAGTACAAGGGTTTATAAAGTCAATTAAAGCCAGTTTTGAGGTCAATATAGCCTCTTATGCAAAGGACAAACATAAGGCCTTCCTCAGCTGCCAGAAACCCTAAAGGCAACACACAATGTTGCTGGTCAACACCTCCACAATAGGTGATATCATCTTGGACTTGGTATTAATCAACATGAGTAACCACAGCAGCATCTCTACAATGTCATCCTCCCTGGTAAGATCTAACCACAAAGTGGTCACTTTCAAAGTCTCCATCTCCTCTGACCCCCCCAGCTAGGGTCAAACAAAAAAAAACTTCTCCAGAGATGATTATAGCCTCCTGAGGGAAGCTATAAACAGCTTCACAGCCACCTCCCCTCCATTGGAACTGGTACATATCTCCAAACCTAAAACAAAATACTATATGAACATTTATATAGCTGTATAGAATCAGGAATACCCAAACAGGACAAAATCCTCCTACTCAAGGAAGAGGAAACCTGTCTCGTGGACATCTGCAATATAATAAAAGGAAAAAATTGCTGTCCAGAACCAAGAAGGAGCAGGTGCCTATTGGAAGCAATCTCTCCTTAGCCTGAATAAGCAAATATGAGCGCAAGTGAAATCCTCCAAATCAAACTTCACATCCAAACTGGCCATATCTACTAAAGATAGTCATAAGGCCTTCTTCACATATGTCCGCAATCTCAGACACTCAGATCTGCTCAGAACTGGTGGTCAAGGACACCACATACACACATGACATAGATATTAGCCAACCTGCTGGCAGACAGGTTCAGTGAAAACTTCACCCCCCATCAGTAAAGCAGGAAATCCCCAGCACCTGCCCCCCTCCCCTTATCTCTAGAGAACAAGTAATCACTGCCCTCTCAAAGGCAAAAAATACAGCCTTCATGGGACCAGATAACATACCAGGCTGCATCCTACAGGAACTCAGGCAGGAACTTGCAGCACCATTAGGCACTCTTTTCAACCAAAGCCTGAGTACTGGCTTCATCCCAGCCAAGTGGAGAACAGCTACTGTCAAACCCTTTGCACAAAGGTGGAGTGTCCACAAATCCAGGAAATTATAGACCCATCAGCCTAACTAGCCTGATATGCAAGACCATGGAATGGATTATTATGGACCTCATTAAAAAGGTCATTAGCAACCTCCAAACACTCGATCTCACACAGTCTGGTTTCATCAAGGAGAGGTCATATGTCTGTTAAATATGATCAACTTCTTTGAGACAGTCACCAAAGCCATGAATGAGGGGAAGGTGGTGCATACTACCTACCCTGACCTGGCCAAAGCCTTCGATACTATTCCCCACTCAGGTATAATAAATAAAATCTCTAAACTAGGCATCAATCTATATGTTACCAGATGGGTAGCAAACTGGCTGACTGATAGAACCCACCAAGTCAAAATAGGGGAAGTCACTTCAAGCAGTAGACCCATAATGGGCAGTGTACCCCAGGGATCAGTCTTGGGGCCTCTGTTTGGGTATACTTTTCTTAGGTACAGGCCAAAACCAGTGGGCTATGGCTGACCAAGTTAGCACAAAACTGACAGCTAGCAACGTCGTGGTCAGGGCCTAGGCAAGGAATACAGTAAGAATGAAAATCTTTATGAGGTATTTGCTTCCCACAAGAAATACAATTGTTAACTTTTTCTGACATCGGTCTGGAGCAAGAAAAAAGTTTCCCCAACGGGGTACTTAGCTTTAATAAAGACTTCGGATCTGAAATTCGGTTTTGAAAATCTCAGGAATTGGCAGACCGGCACTTGTGAACTGCTTTTGCTTTGGGCACCGCGCAGCAAGAATGACTGAAAAAAATGGTGTCAGCTGCATCTTTTATTCCCCTGGCGCACTGACGTCAGGGAAGAGGTGACAGCAACCAACGCCGGACCAGGACTTTGGAATTCAGGCCAACTGCGGGTAGCCTGCCAGCAGGATAACCCAAGTGTGATGACTGCAACAGTGAAACACGATGAACATCATGGCTTCAAACTGAATGCCAAAAAATGCATCATCATCCACTTTGGGGAGAGTGACATCCCCGCAAATTACCACATTAATAACAAGGTATTAAGCACGCAATCAGTCATGAGGGACTTGGGCACCCTGGTTGATAGAAAACTGACTTTTGTCCACCATATTGCCACCGTTGTACGGAAATCTTTCTACATGGCCCACCCATTAGTAAGGGCATCTCATCCAAGGACAAGGAGGTCAAAACATCCCTATATTCTTTCCTTATAAGACCCATTATTGAGTACAATGCTCCTTTTGGCATGCACATCACAAAGCACATGCAGTAGCTGGAGAGACCACAGAAGTTCCTTACCAGGAGAACTCAGGGCCTCAAACATCTACCCTACACAGATAGACTAAAAGCCCTGTCCCTCTGCTCAGTCTCACATGGACTCCTCAGGGCTGACCTCTGCCTGGCATACAAAGCAATCTCAGACCCCGCCTTGATGGAACTGCTGCATATCTGCAAGTCAAGCTCCACTCGAGCAACCCACACATGTGACCTCAACCTGGTCTGTGACATCAATAGGACTTGTTGGCAGGAGAGATTTGTGTCTCAGAGACTTCCCATTCTGTGGAATAGACTCCCTCTCCACATCAAGCAGAGTACCTAATTTACCCTTTTGAAGTGCAACTTGGATAACTGGATGAGGAACAGAAAATACACCCCTGGCATTCCACCTGTGTTCCTGCTGGATAGGGGCATTGGGTGTTGACTTGTTGGAACATGGGCTAAATTTTTGGCTAGGCTTATAAGGGTCTCAGGGCCAACAGTCTAGTAACTTTCTATGATCTATGAACAGTGTATTGAACTGGTGGTTAATGGTGCCTCATTCACTGAGCTGGGCAATATAGCGAATCTGCTGGCTGACAAAAATTCAGTTCCAGCTTTACTTGCCACTCAACCCTTGCTACCTCCCAAGAAATACCTTTGAACATAACCCCTACAACTATAAACAGAGAGCATGTCCTGCTTGTGCTTGCCAAGGCCAAGATCAATATCCTGGGATGCCTCCTGAAAAGTCTAAAATATGACCCATCAGGGCCACTGGGGTTACTATTTAACTATAGTCTTAAAACAGGCTTCATGCTACGAGAGTGGAGGACTGTAGTGGTCATCCCTCCTCATAAAGTAGGACAATCAACAGATCCCAGAAACTAGACCCATTAGTTGGACTAGTCTTTTATGCAAATCCAGGGAAAGAATTATCATGGAAATGAACAACAAAGACATAGGAGACCTTCAGACACTGGATCCATCTCAGTTTGGCTTTGTCAAAGGAAGGACATGCCTATTGAACTTGGCGGACTTCTTTGAGAAGGTCAACAAGGCAATGGATAAGAGTAAAACAGTGCATACTGCCAACCTTGACTTGGCTAAGGTATTTGAAAAAAAATACTCCATGGCATTGTTGAACATGGAATTAGGCACAAACTCCTATACAACACTGAGTCCTACCTGTCAGCCAGCAAGATATCCAATGTATGTTAGGATTGGTGAGATTACCTCCTCAAAGAAGCCAATCATCAGTGAAGTCCTTCAAGGCTCTGTGCTGGACATTTGGCATCTACTTCTCAGAAGTCAAGGCCAGTATCAAAGGCCTCAGGCTGACCAGGTTCATGACAACTGCAACTGCAAACTGGGAACAGTCACAGAATCCCCCACCCAACAGACTAACATCTTACAAGTGGATCTAACATAGTCAAATGACTGGTGCCAAAACTATGACTTAAAACCTAGTGCCAAGAAATGCATTACAGTACCTTTTGGGAAGTCAGACACCCCATGAAACTTTATCATCAATAAAACACCTATAAGAGATGACCCACTAATCAGGGATCTGGGAACACACGTAGACTGTAATCTGGCCTTCAAATAACATGTGGAAGGCAGTAAGGAAATCATTCTATGTTGGTCAACTTAAAAATAGGTGCATGGCATCCGGGTCTAAGGAAGTCATTGGCCCTCATTAGACCAATCACGGAGTATAATGCCCCCTTCAGTACGTACCTGACCAGACACATGCAACAACTGGAATGTCTGCAAAGGTTCCTTACAAAAAGGATACAGGACATAAATAAAATGTCCTATGTGAACCACTTCAAATCCCTATCTCTATACCCGGTCTCCTACAGACTACTGAGGAGTGATATATGCCTGGCATATAAGTAATCCCTGGACCTTGCTCTGATGAACATTCTGCACATCCACAAAACAAACAGCATCAGAATTACTAGATTTAAAGGCTTAGATTTTGCTCGCAAGAATAGGACACGTTTGGAGAGAGAGACATATATCTCAGAGAATTCCCTTTCTCTGGAAGATGCTCTCCATCCACGTGGAACAAACTCCCTCCCCACACCTATTTAAATGTAATTTGGACCACTGAATGGAAAACTAAAAATTCACCACAGATCTGGCATGTACATCTCTGATGGACAGGGGCAGTCACTAAATCATGTTGTAACCAACAGTCACCCCTTATAAAAACATCTAAAACATAACCTGAGGGACACATTTGGGTTGCACAGCTAGACTTATAAAGGCCTTAGCAGTTGTTAGCCCAGTACACACCTATGAATAATTGTCGGTCTTGTGCACCTTTTGCTAAATATGAGTTTCAGTAAATGGTTTCCAACTATCTAAAGCCAGCTACTTTGTCTTCAATGAGAATATCTTTGACCAAGTAGCCAAGAACAAGTCTCCCCTTGTAGGGCCCCTAACAATCTGGATCACAAGCCCTCTTGTAATGTGTTCTGCAGTACTCTCTCTTTCTGGCACAAGATGCAGTAGGAATGGTCTTGACGTGTACACAGCTACAGGATTTCCAAATAATTAAAATTCATTCACTTCTTCATTTTCTAAACTGCTTTTCAAGTACAGAGTCGTGGGTCAGAGTACAGCAGACTTTCATATCACCAGCAAAAGTGGGACTCCTAGGCATTCCCAACCAGATTGTAATGAGTCTTCCCTTAAATGTGTCCTAATTCTCTCCTACGGGGGACTCCATCCTGTGGACTGTGTCTAGTACGCTTGCCACAATATGCAGAAGGCATCCTCATGAAGTGCCCTCACCACTTTAATGGATTCCCCTCAATGCAGAGTATCAGGAGTTGTACTCTGAGATCCTCTCATATTACTGAGCTCCAGAGACTGACCTCACTTATTATTCAAAGAATGACTTCTCTGCTACTGGTATCCATGATCTTATCCTTTCTATCTAAAGCTCAAGATTAGCACTTAGGCTAACTTTTAAACTGAAGCCTTAAACCTGTCGCTCAGTGTTTACTTCATCACCCTAATCCAGGACATACCTCAACACCCTTGTTTTTTGACAAATGGTACCGATCTTCATTTAGAACCATTGACATAGAAAATAAGGGATTCAGAAAATTCAAGGATATAATTGGTATGGTAGTCAGTAAAAGCTGCCGCTATTTGCAAATTTTATACGTGATAAAACTAGAAAAGGACAATTCAGTGTTGTGGAATATGTTGAGTCAGTTTCAGATCTTTTCAGGATACAGAATTAATAAAGCTAAAACAAAAGCAATGGCTATACATTATGTACTCACACACAAATTAGTTCAGCAATATCCGCATTTATGGGGACAGGATAAAATGAAGTACTTAGCAGTATGGATTAAAACGGATTATAAACATAATGTTCTGTACACACCAGAAAGCCAACATGAGAAGGGAGAAAGGAGATTCTGCTGATAGGGATGACTGCCATTAGGGAATAGGGATACAGACAAGAGGCAAGAGGGTGTTGGAATTAATTGGAGAAAACTGGAAAATAACTAAGGTACTGGAACAAATACATAGAGAGAGGAAGGTAACAGGGACAGGCCAAGAATTTATTTGGACTGCAGGCTAGAGATTGCCTTCCCTATCAAGGATTGATAGAGTATAGGCAAGGACAAAGAACTAGGGGGGGGGTCCTAAATGAAACACCAGCACTGGTAGAGTTTTTAGCAGAATCTAGAACAGAAGCTGCTGTTAAAACAACAACTAGTAGAGCATATAAAACATTGCATGATAACTATGGGTTTGGGAAGAGATATTGGACAAGCAGTTCACAAAAAAAATGGGTGGATATGTGTATGTCTCCCAAATATACAACAGTCTAGAAGATTTACAATATTAGCTTGGAAGTGTTTACAAAGGTATTTTTGTACCCCAGGTAGACTCAAATAATTTTTCCTAAGGTAGATAGCAAATGTTGGAGGTGTGATGGGGAAGAAAGAGATAATTTAGAACATATTTTCCGGGAGTGCAATGGATTGGCAGATTTTAAAATTTCTCTGCAGACTATTCCATCAGAAATACTGGGTGAGCAAACTGGTATAACTGAGGAAATGATTTTGAGCTATGATACACAATCAGAATTGTCTAAAGGCATTGCTGAGTCTATTTACAGTGGCCAGAAAAAAAGCAATTACTAGAAAACTGAAATCAAAGTCTAAACCAGTTGCACTAGAAATAGTGAATATAGTAGCAGAGATACAACTGGAAATGGTTGTTGTTTGTCTTTCGGCTTTTCCTGGTAAGGGGTCGCCACAGCAGAACTCCGGTCCGCTAATGATTGGCAGTAGATTTTTACGAAATGCCAAGGTGCCAGCTCGACGCCCAACCTTTAACGAAGGCACGCCCATTTACGCATGCATGTCTTTCGAACGCTACCCAACCGCGGGGAGGACATGCAGACTCCACACAGAAGGCACTCCCAAGCCTAGCCGAGAATTGAACAGGAGAATCTCTTGCTGTGAGGTAACAATGCTACCACCGTACCACTTAGAAAAAGGTAGGGGCAAATTATATAGAAAAAAATGGGAATTGTGAGAACAATACATGTAGAGGAGGAGTGATGTTTAATAGAAGGCAAGACTTGAATGAGCTATGTAATGTTTGACTGACAGTGACTGGATAGATTGAGTGATGTATATTGTTTGCAACAAAACTTCAGTCAATATGGTTTGTTTTCATTTATATAACTGTAGGCTTGCTTATGTCTTAAGGGATAATTTAATAAAGATGTTTCTTGTTTAAAAAAAAAAAAAGAACGGCACTGATCTTGCCTCATATTTTTGTACTGTCCTTGATAACATTTTTTGATTTTTCTGGAAAAGTACAGAGGATTAGTCAGCCAATAAAGCTAGACATTTAGAGTTTCAAAATTTTATTGCTAAGAAAATGCATGTTAACACAAAACCTGTTTTGTTAACCTTTTAAGTGAAATAGAGTAATATTTAAAAATTGCCCCTGATTCTGGGCCTTTGTCTAGAATACTAGAGCAAAGAAGTTGAGAGGTATGTATCCAGTACAATGCCTGTAATACTTCCATTGCTACAGCTATCCAGTGGGCTATCTCCTGATCCTTACTACCTGAACTTGTGAGCAAGACCACAAGATACTTAAACTTCTCTACCTGAGTAGCTGTTTTCTTCTCACTTAAAAAAAGCAATCCACTCTTTTCTGTCAGAACCATGACTTGTACTGTGTGTGTGTGTGGGGGTCTGTGTTAAATGTTCGAACATCCAAAATGTCGAACATTACACGATCAAGACCAAATGTTCGACATTTGGATGTTTGAACATAAAAAACAGTGTAGGCAGGGGGGCAAGCCACCCTGCACCCCCCACACCCCCTACTTAAATATACCAACTCCGAGGCCGCACTTCAGTGCAGAAAAGGGAAATTCTCCCTATCTGCACCATATGGTGCCATTGAAAGTCTATCTTCGAGCACTCAAAATTTCGAACGTTTGGTCTCGACCATGTAATGTTTGAAATTTTGAGTTTGAAAATTTGACAGGTACTTGTGTGTGTGTTTATGTGTGTGTGCATGTGTGTTACATTCAGTTTTCAATGTATTATTATTTAATGGACCCGTTCCTGATTCTTGGGGGGGGGGGATAATATTACTCCCTTATCTAAAGAAGAAATAAACATGATTTTAAAAATTATCGACTGATTAGTTGACATCCGTATTGTGCAAAATTTTGTAAGATGCCTTTTGATTTCTTGAAGGATCTTCATAACATATCAATTATGTGGATTTAGGTCAACATGGATTCACCACTGGGAGTTGCACTTTAATCACTTTTACTGAACTTTAAGATCAAATCAGCATAGCTATATAGATAGGGAACTCAACACTGGTGTAATTTTCTTAGATCTTGCTAAGGCATCTGATATTTTGCCTCACCACTCAGTATATAAAGTTCTGTTAAGGCATAAATGTAATCCATATTTAGTAACCACTTTACAGTTTGAGATATTCAGTCTAATTATTTGCTCCTCCTTAATGAACTTAGCATTTTCCACCACTCCTTTGGTGCTGGTTCAATAGGTATGCAGAAGACTGCAAAACTGGAGTTTTGTTGCCTCACACAATGACCCGAGTGTAATAAATGGGTTCTTATGAGAATTCGTGGCACAAGCACATATTTGTGGTCTACAGTTTAGCTCTGCCAAATGTCAAGTGATGTACTTTGGTAAACAAGCTTTAAAACAGCCTCTAATTCTGAATGGTTCAATTCTGGAAGAAGTACGTGTGTGTAAATATCTCGGCATTACTATTGCAAAAAATAACATTTGAAGATTGCATACATGGAAACAAGAATTTATTTTATTTAACATTTATTTATCAGGAAAGTCTGCCTTGGAACAAAGCCAATTTCCAGTGGCGGCCTGGGGAGAAATGCTCCAGATGCATGTCTTTGTAATGTGAGAGGAAACCAGAGTACCCGTAGAAAACCCACACGAATGCAGTGAGGATATGCAGACGCCACACAGAAGCCACTCCAGCCGAGAGTGGAAGAAATATATAACTTATGTTAAAACCAGTTTCTCTGAGAGATGAACAAAATATAGTTCAATTATATACAACCTTCAAGATAAAGTATAAAGATATCTCTTTTGTACTTACTCAAGTATCCAGTTTTATACATAAGTCAGTACAGAAAAGGTTTGCAAAACTTACACCCACAGTAAAGAACTTGGATTATAGGGACAGATGCATAAATCTAAACTCGTAGGTGGATTGGACACTCTAAACTGGCCCTAGGCATGAGTGTGTGAGTGCCTT